>NC_041401.2:133461169-133633669 GCF_900747795.2 Erpetoichthys calabaricus | reverse complement strand
GCCTAAATTTACACCTGAGATTGGGAAGAGGTTTTGAGAAACGCTCCAATTTTGAATTCGTTTTGTATAAAATGTCCTTGACCATAATAGAACATATTGGAATAAATGAGCAGAGCTGGCGATAGAAGGTAAGTCTTTGGCTGAAACCAATATTGTTGACTTAGTACATAATGTGACAGCCTCTCATACAATACCTGAGCATAGGAGACTGTGTAGCTGTAAAGAATTCATAAAGGCCTTGGGCAGTTTGAATCTATTTTCCATTGTACCTAATCATGAAACAAGAGCACTCCTTGAAAATTTTAAGCTGCCTGCTGCTCCTGAAGACACTCCATGCTGATGGAAACAGAAAAAACAGACTGGAATGAATTGCATATTAATTTGTAAAAAAATATTTTGTTCAGGGCGGCATGGTGGCGCAGTGGGTAGCGCTGCTGCCTCACAGTTGGGAGACCTGGGGACCTGGGTTCGCTTCCCGGGTCCTCCCTGTGTGAGTTTGCATGTTCTTCCTGTGTCTGCGTGGGTTTCCTCCAGGCGCTCCGGTTTCCTCCCACAGTCCAAAGACATGGTGGATTGGCGATTCTAAATTGGCCCTAGTGTGTGGGTGTTTGTGTGTGTCCTGTGGTGGGTTGGCACCCTGCCTGAGATTGCTTCCTGTGTTGGCTGGGATTGGCTCCAGCAGACCCCTGTGTTCGGATTCAGCGGGTTGGAAAATGGATGGATGGATATTTTGTTCATTAAACTGAAATGATGTTATTACAGATTGTTGTAATTCTTTAATTGACTATTGAATAACTACAAGTAGCTGCCCTTTGAATGCACGGGAATAAGTAAAAACATTGTTCCTGTGATGGAAGACAGGAATTAGAAACCATACCATTATTTTTGTTTACATCATCAGAATACATTTTTATTACAGATGCGTATGAAAGTCCTTTTACCACACTGATGCAGAAAGAAGAGGCAGTACTAGCTGCATGTGTCAGAGACCCAGCTTTGCAAGCTGCCTATTGTTATAAATAATCAATTTGCATTTTTAATTTAAAAAAATATGTCTTTCAGAAAGTAAATAAAGTCTGGGGGAGTCCTCTCTATTACTCAGTGCTCTGTCTGTCTGTGTGTTAAAGAACTTAAAAATAACAGTTATAAGGACAGTTGTTTATGTTAATTGCAGTCTCAATTGTTAAAAAAATATCTGAAAAGGAGCATCCCACATGAAAATATAACTCATTAACTGACAGTGCATACCAATTTATAAATTTGATGTCCGTTTGATGTTAAAAAGAAAAAAAAGCAACAGTTTATCCCCAGCAGGGAATTGAACTCAGGTCTGTGAGGCACAGCAAAGCTGCTGCGCTCTAAGAAGCAAATCTTAGCACGCTATGCCACAGAAACTGTTGTATCATTCTTGAAGCTTTTGTGAAAGTGTTTATTTGATCTTTGGAACTTATGGTTTACATATTCTATAGTTTATGCCTACATTCTGTAACATTTATTACTAAAATATGAAAAAGTTTCTGTTTCAACAATGTGTTTACACAGATTACTGTAGAAACTGAACACACATGAAATGCGTGTGTTCCAAATAACGATCTATTATTTCCACTCTAAAACTCCACTTCACTCCCAGATAATCAATCAAGGCATGAGCTGGGAGAAGTTCGTGCACGTTCTAAGTCGGTGGGGGGATGGAATAGCCGGCTGCTGGCAGCTTGTCTTTTATCAGCACATTTAGAGGACAAGACGCTGGCGGAGAGGTGTGAACGGATTTAAGAAGCGATTTAAGGTGGGCCGAATCTATGAGTTTTTTCGTAGACTCTGGTAATTCTAGTGTTAAGCATATCTCTCTATCATATAAAAAAATCTTTGGTCGAGACGTGATTTTCTCTGAGACACTTTAACTTCCCGCGAGACAAGGAGCACAACTGCTGTACAGGCTTTTAAATGTTTGAAGCTGATCAAGCATAGAGGAGGTAAAAAATGTTTTTGTTTCCCATTGTATCACCGTTTAAGAGGGGGTTTCAGAGGAGCAAACACATCTCCTTACCATGTGTTCAGCTCCCCTCTTCACAATGTGAGAGGCAGAGATGCAAAGAGGCTGGCAAGAAGCGCACACTGGTTGGTTTGCAGAAGGGGTGGGCGAGCGAAGTGAAAAAAAAAAAAAAGTCATGTAGCAAATTGAGAATGAAGTGTCTCCTGACTACAATAGCAATTTGAACTCTGTGATATTAGACAGTCCCCCAGGGTGACATCTTCTTGCGAAAATAAACTGACATTCTGGTAGTTGACAAATTTGACCTTTGCATCAGCCACAGTATTAGTTACATAAGCTTTCACTATTTTGCACTTTAGGCGCAGAAGAGTGTTATTCAAGTCAAGGTAATCCTTCCCATTTCCAGCTATGAGAAATCCAAGCAGTGCTACTTCAGAGAGGGTTGAGACCTCAATGTATGTATTTTTTTCTACACTTGTCTGAGTTTAAGGCATGGTAAACATGCTATGCATGGTAGCCATTTTGCCTAAAAAATGTCTCTTTTGCTTATGCTAGTTTTGTTCTTCTTCTTCTGGTGACATTTACAAAATGCCGTGAAAATAGTGCACCATGCCTTTTTGATAGTTGGACCTTCATGTTCTCTTGCATTTTGATTTTCTCATCACCATCAGCCCTGCACATACTTCTACTTATACATCGCTCTACATTTGATATTGCTCCATTGAATACATCTTTTACAATATTGTTTGCTGCTGATTTAATATGTGGCTTTGCTATGTCAAAACTCTTTTTCAGGAGAAGTAAAACTCTTCTAAACAGACCCCAGAATATACCTCCAATTCCACTACCATACATCACAGGGGAGCCAGAGAAGCCCAGAAAGCCACTTCTCACTTGGAATTAATAATACTGGATGTAGGGGTAGCAAGGAGCAGGCAGACATGTTTCTGTGCAATAGATCTGATTAAATGTAGGCTAAGACATATAGTCTGGAGCAGAGTAAGAGTTCGGTGAATTTGGAGGAGTACTGTAGCTGGAGGTTTGCTGGAGAAGGTCCAACCAAAACACATCATTGGTGGCCACGATCTGTCCAGCTGGCCAAAACATCTGGGCTGAAGCAGTAGGGGGTGGATGAGCATAGCCCTGGGGGGATGGGTTAAGAGGTTGCCTGTCCAAAACATGTAGTCTCAGGTCATCACTACCTTTCTAGAAGTATTGTAGACTGGTTCTTCAGACTGCATTAAGGTATGGAGGACCTCCAACATCTCAGAGTCTGAGAGAATCGAGAGGCGTCCAGTCCATCTGCTATAGGTTCTAGAAGCTCAGCCTCACTACTGCTGCTGGATGAAAACATCTTGAGAGATCAATATAGGGAATGTAAGCTCTAAGAAAGTAATGTATTTATGTCAACTTACTTAGGGATGAGTGTTTCCCAGTTTTCTTCCTCCTGCTCTGAGCTTCAATCATGGAATATGAAAATCCCCCTATAAAAAAAAAAACTCAGGTTCAAGTTTTCTTTTAATTCTTTTCATTCGATCAGTTTTCCTTTGTTAATAGCCTCATCAATATTATATTTCATGAATGTCCTGTCTTTTATAGAAAATTTAACTTCAGTCAATCATTCCTATATCTTATTTTCTTGGTCCTGTTCTGCATTTTCATGATTATTGTCATTATATTCAGGAAGGTTAGGCTCTTTCTTAGAAATTACTCTGAGTTGAACCAGGGTATTTCTTTTTACTTCTTCAATTCGAATCATACCAAGTTGAACTAAATTGATTTTCCCCCCATTCAAACATTTTGGAAACCACACTTGTTTTCAGTTTTTTTTTTTCATTGGAGCATTCTAAGGGCCTTCCATTCTTTGCATTTCAAAAGTCATAGCGTTGTTGTTAAAAGCCTAGATTTTTATATAGTCCGGCCAAACACTCCTCTACCCTTATTGGATTTTGGAGTGGTGAAGACAAACCTTCTTGGTGGGGTATGAGAGGGAGTGTGTAGGGGTGGGTGGGGACTTAAATGTCATTAATCAATTATATCAGATGCTACTCCCCGGGGGGATGATCATTCATCCTTTTAACAGTACTAATCTGTACTACTATAATGCCCATTGAATCCAAACATGATTTTCATGGATTAATAATTTCTGGCCTTAATTTAGATGGAATCACAGTGTTGCCCTGTAGTGTAGTTCATAACCTTGGTGTTACTTTTCATCCTACACTGTCTTTTCAATCACAAATTTCTTCCTAGACTAAAGTAACTTTATGTTAATGCAGACGTTCTTGTTCATGCTTTTATCACTTCTCATGTAGATTAGTGTAATTCACTGTTTTCAGGTCTGACTGCCAAATCCCTTAATAAACCCCAATATATACAAAATTCTGCAACCATGTTACTAACTCATACTAGGAAATCTGCACATATTACATCTGCTCTACTTAAGTTACACTGGCTTCCTGTAACAGCATGTGTAGAATATAAGATCTTGTTTATACATTTAAAGGGCTTAAATGTCGTTAGCCCTTCTCTGTCCCTATATACTTAGATCCTCAGGACACTGGTCTACTTTCTGTTCCTGCTAACACATCAGTCTACAGTGGAAGACAGATCTTTCAGTGTAGCTGCTCTCACACTCTGGAACAAGCTTCCATATCATCTCTATGAATGTTCAAATTTATCCTCATTTAAGTTTAACCTCAAAACATATCTTTTTATTCAACATTATCATTCCCTTATTCAAATCTGACAATCCTTGCTTATCAGTTTATCTTTTACAATAATAACAACTCAGACAATGTATGCATGGAATAACATTCAGATGTGTTCTAAAACTAAGTTAACCGATATAAAAGTTGTAACATTTCACGTTTTATTATTTACTTCATCCAACAGTCAGTTATTTCTTGTTTATTTATTAAATAGTTTTGTAACAATGAGTCATATTTAAAAGTAATAAAGGCAATATAATTCAATTACAAATGTTAGTAGACTACATTAAATGTGTGCTTTTAAAAGCATTTTACAATGGAGTTAAAACTGAAGTATAAATAGACTTGTGATTGCTCAATAGCTTTCAAACATAGCAGATTGCAATTTAAAAGATGTGAAATTTATATTGATTGATATGTGTTAGTGGTGGAGGGTGTGTGACTAATTCTTGTTCAATTTTCTTAGACATAACATGACGTAGTTTCCAATAGTTAGCATTTGAAAAAAATATCTTGTAGCGAGGTGAATGATGAGGCAGGTTAAAAGCCAAATGCTTGGTGTACCAACTGGGCAAAATCCCATTTAATTCCAACTAAGATCAAGAAAATAACAGAAATTATACACTCACAGCCACTCTTTGTTAGTGCTCTCTTCAGTAGCACTTTTTTTCAATGTTCTCACTATCATGGTAAGGTCTAAAATGAGACGCCACCTTCCAGGAACGTCTTCCCTTTTTACTGGGTGGACCAGAAGGGATGGGACCTCCTATTGGAAGAACGCTGGGGCCCGTGCAGCCGAAAAGGCCTTGACAAGATACTTCAAGTGGCCGCTTGGGGTTCTAAGCATGGTTTTTACCTTTGCTGTTGAGAGCTCTTCTGATAGCCTTTCAAAATGTCAAGGGTGGATAGATATCAGGCACTACCCGGGCTCTGGAGGAGGTTGTCCACCTTCAACATGTGATAGAAATTGGAACAGGAGACTTAGTTGAACTGATAGAAATCATTACAGCACCAAATCTGGGGCTGTCATCAAAAAAGGAGTTTGAACGGCACACACTCTGGAACACAAAGAGGACAAGGGGTAGAAGTCTATCTCGGCTGTCTACAAGCATCACTTTCCTCATCATCTGTTTAAGTGTGTAGATGAAGTGCTCAACCAGGCAATCTGTCTGTGGATAGTAGATGAAGGTTTTGAGGTGTGTGATTTGGAGTACTTTAGCAAACTCCCTGAAGGTCCTAGACATGAAAGGTGTCCCCTGGTCTGTTAGGACTTCCTTGGGGCTGCAGACTCATGCAAATACTCCCACAAGTTCCAATGCAATTAGTGTAGTGGTAGTCACCTGTAGGGGTATGGCCTCCAGATAGAGGGTGGTGTAATCCACTAGTATGACAACTTTTTTGTGTCCCCAGGCTAATGGTTTGAGTGGGCTGATGATGTCAACACTGAGCCATTTGAATTGAATTTCTATTATATGCATGGGGACAAGAGGTGAACTGTCCCACTAAAGAGTTTGGGTTAACTGTAAATCCAGGAAGGACCTGCAAAAATGTTGCACCTCTTTATTTGCACCCTGCCAATAGGAGCATGCGATGATTTATTAAAGGGTTTTTTTTAGCCCTTAAGTGGATCCCCAGTATATGTGAGTGAACCAGGTCACCTGTAAACCTGTGGGACAATTAGCTGTGCTTCTGTCACCCAATATACCAAATTGTTAAGGCAAAGGACTTAGGTAGTATAGACTTGCTGGTGCGATGCCAGTCTACTTCGGTGATTGCATTCCTTGCAAACTTCAACATGATGTTATTCCACTGTTCATGCTTATCAGAAACAAGCAGGGAGTGAAAGCAAATTGGCAGGGGAGCAAGAGGGTCAAGGCGCCCGATGATCTGAAGAGGTTAGAGATCGCAGACGAGGTCAACATTGTTGACGTCCTTATAGTCTACCATGTCATACTAGGTTGCCATTAGGCTATATTTTAGTAATTAGGTCACTAAGTAACGGAGCATTATTTGCTAGCAACTTGCAATTTCAAAGGGAATATTGAACTTATTAACAAAAAAGTCAGCTTTAGGTAGCTGTCGCAACAAGTGAGTATTATAGCAGTTCTGCCTTAGGCCAGGTTTATACTTCATGTGATGCAATGCATGCTTCTGTGGACGCTACTGCTATGTAAACGGTGTACTATTTATACCTGCACACGTACTTTACATAAATCTGGAAGATTCCACCTGGTGACAGAGCGAGATACCATCATGGTGAGAAAACAATGTTCTACTTTGCTGTGTTATGAATTGCATGAAACATCCATTAAATTCCCAGGACTCCTTGCCACAATATCTTTGAAAAGGATGGGTGTTTAATAATTACATCCATCAATCCAGGGACATGCTCATTCCAGAAAAAATTGGTCATGAGGCAGAAACAATTCCCGGACGGGGCATCAGCTCATTACAAGGTGAATACAAGTACACACATACACTAGCATCATTTTAGTATCACCATATCCCCAAACCTGTATGTCCTTGCAAGGAAACCGGAGCACACTATGGAAACACATCAGTAAAACATGCAAACTCCAGGCAGGGAACACCAGGAATGTGAATCCCTGCGAGGTGGTAGCACTACCACGCTGCCACCACATGAGTAATTATTAAAAGTATTCATTATTTAAATGTAGCTAACAATTTATCTGTAAAATGTAATATACATGCTTTAATGCATTTCATCATGAAAGTGATAACAAGTATAA
This sequence comes from Erpetoichthys calabaricus, assembly GCF_900747795.2. NCBI lineage: Eukaryota > Metazoa > Chordata > Cladistia > Polypteriformes > Polypteridae > Erpetoichthys > Erpetoichthys calabaricus. The sequence continues at coordinate 133,626,215 of NC_041401.2, read as the reverse complement.
ATATTAAGGATTATAAATGTGCAGAGAGATGGAATATCATAAATTTAATGTGCTCTGTGTGGCAATTGCTGCCTGCTGCTGCAGCACAGGAGGAAGCCCAAAAAACACATAGCAATTAACAGCTGGGTTGGTTTTAAGATGACGTTTATGACAGTCTACTCTAATGACAAAATAAGCTACGAGATTAAAGTAGAAATTTTGAGATTAAAGCTAAAATTTCCACTTTAATCAGAAAATAGACCTTTTCACTGTGCCCCTAATTTTTTTTCTCCATGGCTCAAAAACGCTGCCATACATGCTGTATATTCTGATGCTGTTGTGAAGGTGCAAAAAAAAAAAAAAAAAAAAGACGGCACAGGTATGAGACCTTTAAAATGTACTGTATAGCGGAATTAAGATGGGGAATATGCAACACTTGAAAAGAAAAGCACCGCAAACACATTTGTATTTCAGCATTTTGCTTCACCACATTCAACCATTCATCAAACATCAAAGCACGCAGATTGTAGGACCTGCAAAGCGGCTGACTGTCACATGTTGTTAGTTAACAGAGACTCTGACATCACGTTCCAGCTTGAACACACTGCGCCCCCTGGTTTTTTGCTGGTACTGCAACTTGTTCACGTGTTGCACTAATTTCTGAGGACGTGCTCAGGGGATGCAAAAATTATGGTGTGGCAGCCATAATGCATGTGTGTACACGTTCTGAGCATGAAGTATAAACCAGCCCTTAGATAGAATTGATACAATGCACCATGAAACACGATGAATATAGTGTGGGTGGCATCATAAATAAAACTGTCATATTTAATGGTTGGTTGCAAATTTAAAATAACTTGGAACTGAAGATCAAGGCAGTACAGGCCTGTCAGAGCATCACTAGGGAGAAACCACAGTGTCTGGTGATGTCTATATCTATTCAACCAAGTATTAAATATGGCTTTGGATGAAAGTTAAAGAAAATCTATAATTAAAAATGAGAAGGGGGAAGATCATTGATAAAATCATTGAACAATCTCTTTCCTGGATCAGCTCAGTAGAGGAATGTGCTGCAGAGGTCCTAATATACAACAATAATAATTTATTTCTTGTGTAGCCCAAAATCACACAATGAATGCCTCAGTGGGCTTTAACAATCTCTGTTTTTTTTGACAGCTCCTAAACCTTCACTCCATAAGGAAACAAGAAAAAAAATCCGCCCACCCCCTCTAAAAAACCTTGTAGGGAAAAATTGGAAGAAATCTTCAGAAATACAATTCTGATAGAGGCCGTATGTTGGATGTTCAATGGATGTTAAAAAATGGGGTAAATACAATACAAAAAACAGAATCCCCTTCAAGGAGCTAGATGGCCAATATATCATTGCCACCCCCAAAATGCAATACAATAGCACAAACCATTACTCTCGAGGCAAAATGCAAGAAAAGATTATACCATTCACTAATTACAAAACTATCACATATAAGGACACAGATTTGTTAATATGCATTAAAAACAAGGTAGAAATGATTAACATAGATGAAAAATAACAATATTTGTCCATCAGTTAATTGTAGAATTACTTGCCACATTATAGAAAAGAGTCAAAAAAACCAAGTACAGTCAGAGTCTTGGAGACATTAACTAATAAGCTGCCTCCCCTAACCCCCAATCCCGCCTCACTGGCCATTCTACTGCTGAGTCAGTGCTGGGCCAGACAATATGATGAAAGGACACTTCTACCCCATGATTCCAATGCTCAATATATCTGAGATGACTTTTCCATAGACAGGCAAACAACTTGGCAGTAGATCAATGGCACATGAGGATAATGAGATGTGAAACATAATAGGGGAGGTTAGTATCAGCTTATAAATATATTACTTATATTTTAGTACTAATGACTAATAACAGAAATGCAGCATGCACAGCTAATCAGCTTCTCTACTCAGGGTAGGTTAAACTGAAGTAACGATTCTTCATCTTGGATTTAAAAGCTGAGACTGAAGGAATACCTCTTATAGTAGCAGTTAGACAATTCCACATCTTTGGGGAGCTCTAACTAAGACCTTGACCTCCCACTGTAATTTGGTTAATCCTTGGAATCATAAGCAACTCAGCATCTTGAGATCTTAATGTGTGCTCTAGTTTATAAGTAATGTTAAGCTCAGTTAAATAAGCATGATCTTGGCTATTTTAAGGCTTTATATGTTAAAAGCTGGATTTTGAAATCTTACCTAAACTTAACTAGGATCCAGTGCAAAACATTAAGAACTGGAGTTATGTGTATTTACTTGTTCTTGTAATAATTCTTGCAGCAGCATTTTGCATTAACTGAAAGCTGTATAAAGAATGATTTGAGCAGCCAGTTAACACCACATTGCAGTATAATAATAATAATATTATTATTATTAATAACAATAATCCTTTATATAGTGCTTTTTTCACTACTTAAAGCAATTTACACAGTGAGTGGGAAGCCACGTCAACCACCACTTTTGTGCAGCATCCACCTGCATGATGCAACGGCAGCCATTTTATACCAGTACGTTCACCACACATTAGCTGTTAGGTGTGTGTGAGAGGTAGTTAGCCAGTTAGAGACAATGACCAGGCTGTGGTGGGCAATTTTCCCAGGACATGGGATACACCCCATTTGTTACAAATGATGCCCAAAGATCTTTAATAACCACAGATAATCAGGATATTTATGCTTCATCTATAGGACAGTGCCATTTTTATAGCACAGTGTCCCTGTCACTGTACTGGGGCATTTGGATTCATATTCAGATCTCAGAGTAAGTGCCCCCTGCTGAGCTTGCCAGCACCTCTTCCAGTAGCAACCCAAGCTTTTCCTGGTTAGTCTTCTATCCAAGTACAGGCTGGGACAGAAACTCCTTAGCTTCAGGTGGATGACTTGTTCTAAACTGCATGTGGTATGGCCTCTTTCAATTTCTCAGTATCCTACATATTTAGAAAACAACTTAATTTTCTGTGGAGGGGTTTGCGTGTCCCAATTATCCTAGGAGCTCTGTTGTCAGGGGCTTTATGCCCCTGGTAGGCCACCCAAGGCAAACTGGTCCTAGGTGAGGAATGAGACAAACAGCGGTTCAGAAAACTTCCTATGATGAAGAAAAACTTTGGATGGCATTTTCCCTCGTCTGGACACAGGTCACCGGGGCCCCCCTCTGGAGCCAGGCCTGGAGGTGGGGCTCGGTGGTGAGCTCCTGGTGGCAGGGCCTGCACCCATGGGGCTCGGCCGGGCACAGCCCGAAGAGGCAACGTGGGTCCCCCTTCCCATAGGCTCACCACCTGTAGGAGGGGCCAAAGAGGTTGGGTGCAGTGTGAGTCGGGTGGTGGCCAAAGGCGGGGACCTTGGCGGTCCGATCCTCGGCTATAGAAGCTGGCTCTTGGGACGTGGAATGTCACCTCTCTGAAGGGGAAGGAGCCTGAGCTAGAGTGTGAGGTCGAGAGGTTCCGGCTAGATATAGCTGGGACTCTGTACCACTCTGGAGTTGCCCCGGGTGAGAGGCACCGAGCAGGTGTGGGCATACTTATTGCCCCCCGACTTGGAGCCTGTTCATTGGGGTTCACCCCAGTAGACGAGAGGGTGGCCTCCTCTGCTTTCGGGTGGGGGGATGGGTCCTAACTGTTGTTTACATGTCTGGAGTACCAACCCTTTTTGGAGTCCCTGGAGGGGGTGCTAGAGGGCACACCTGCTGGGGACTCCCTCGTTCTGCTAGGAGACTTCAATGTTCACGTGGGCAATGACAGTGAGACCTGGAAGGGCATGACTGGGAGGAATGGTCCCCCCGATCTGAACCCGAGTGGTGTTTCATTATTGGACTTCTATACTTGTCACGGATTGTCCATAACGAACACCATGTTCAGGCATAGGGGTGTCCATATGTGCACCTGGCATCAGGACACCCTACACCTCAGTTCGATGATCAACTTCATGGTTGTGTCATTGGACTTGTGACCACATGTCTTGGACACTCGGGCAAATAGTGGAGTGGAGCTGTCAACTGATCACCACCTGTAGGTGAGTTGGCTTCGATGGTGGGGGAGGATGCCTGTCAGGCCTTGTAGGCCCAAACGTAATATGAGGGTCTGCTGGGAACGTCTGGCAGAGTCCCCTATCAGAAGTAGCTTCAACTCCTACCTCCGGCAGAACTTTTAATATTTCCCAAGGGAGGCGGGGGACATTGAGTCTGAATGGGCCATGTTGCGTGCCTCTATTGTTGAGGTGGCTAACTGGAGTTGTGGCATTAAGGTGGGTCGGTGCCTTATGTGGTGGCAATCCCTGAACCCGTTGGTGGACACCGGCAGTGAGGGATGTCGTCAAGCTGACGAAGGAGTCCTACAGGACCTTTTTTGTCCTGTGGGACTCCGGAGGCAGCTAATAGGTACCGGCAGGCCAAGCGGAATGCAGCTTCAGTGGTTGCTGAGGCATGGGAGGAGTTTGGGAAAGCCATGGAGAACGACTTCTGGATGGCTTCAAGAAGATTCTGGTCCACCATCCAGTGTCTCAGGAGGGGGAAGCAGTGCAGTATCAGCACTGTGTATGGTGGGAATGGTGCGCTGCTGACCTTGACTCGGAACGTTGTGGGTCGGTGGGGGGAGTACTTCGAACACCTCAATCCCAGTAACATGCCTTCCAATGAGGAAACAGAGCCTGGGGACTCGGAGGTGGGCTCTCAGATCTCTGGGACTGAGGTTACCGAGGTGGTCAAAAAACCCCTTGGTGGCAGGGCCCCAGGGGTGGATGAGATATGCCCAGAGTTCCTCAAGGCTCTGGATTTTGTAGGACTGTCTTGGTTGACATGCCTCTGCAACATTGCATGGACATCAGGGACAGTGCCTCTGGATTGGCAGACCGGGGTGGTGGTCCCCCTGTTTAAGAAGGGGGACCGAAGGGTGTGTTCCAACTACAGAAGGATCACACTCCTCAGCCTCCCAGGAAAAGTCTATTTGGGAGCCCTGAAGAGGAGGGTCCATCAGATAGTCAAACCTCGGATTCAGGAGGAACAGTGTGGTTTTCATCCTAGTCGCGGAACAGTGGACCAGCTCTACACCCTTGGCAGGGTCCTGGAGGGTTCATCGGAGTTTGCCCAACAAGTTCACATGTGTTTTGTGGACTTGGAAAAGGTCTTCGACTGTGTCCCTCGGGGAATCATGTGGGGGGTGCTCCGGGAGTATGGGGTACCGGACCTCCTGATAAGGGCTGTTTGGTCCCTGTACAACCGGTGTCAGAGCTTGGTACGCATTGCCAGCAGTAAGTTGAACCTGTTTCCTGTGAGAGTTGGACTCCACCAGGGCTGCCCTTTGTCTCCGAATCTGTTCATAACTTTTATGGACAGAATTTCTAGGCACAGCCAGGGCGTTGAGTGGGTCCAGTTCGGTGGGCTCAGGATTGGGTCACTGCTTTTTGCAGATGATGTTGTCCTGTTTGCTTCATCAGACCATGATCATCAGCTCTCACTGGATCAATTTGCAGCTGGGTGTGAAGCGGCTGGGATGGGAATTAGCACCTCCAAATCCGAGACCATGGTCCTCAGCTGGAAAAGGGTGGAGTGCCCTTTCAGGGTTGGGAGCGAGATCCTTCCCCAAGTGGAGGAGTTCAAGTATCTTGGGGTCTTATTCACGAGTGAGGGAAGAATGGAGCAGGAGATCGACAGGCAGATCGGTGCGGCGTCCACAGTGATGCTGGCTCTGCATCGGTCTGTCGTGGTGAAAAAGGAGCTGAGCCAAAAGGCAAAGCTCTCAATTTACTGGTCGAGCTACGTTCCTACCCTCACCTATGATCATGAGCTGTTGGTAGTGACTGAAATAACGAGATCACGAATACAAGCGGCTGAAATGAGTTTCCTCAGCAGGGTGTCTGGGCTTTCACTTAAAGATAGGGTGAGAAGCTTGGTCATCTGGGAGAAGCTCAGAGTAGAGCCACTGTTCCTCCGCATTGAGAGGAGTCAGATGAGGTGGCTCGGGCATCTGATCAGGATGCCTCCTGGATGCCTCCCTGGTGAAGTGTTCCTGGCACATCTAACCGGGAGGAGGCCCCCGGAAGACCCAGGACACGCTGGAGGGACTAATGTCTCTTGGCTAGCCTGGGAACGCCTTGGGATTCCCCCGGAAGAGCTAGTAGAAGTGGCCAGGGAGAGGGATGTCTGGGCATCTCTGCTCAAGCTCTGCCCCCGCGACCCGATCTCGGATAAGTGGAAGAGGATGGATGGATGGATGGATGGATGGATGGATGGAACTTAATTTTCCAACTTTTTTAGATGGGAAGAAGACATGTTTTGAGTGTTTTTGTGATATGCGCTTTAAAGAATATGCAGTTTTCAAAGATGTACTTGAACACAGATAAAAGAGAAATCTAAGTTCCTTAATCCCTCGCTATTTTGCGGCTTCACTCTATCGCGGATTTTATATGTAAGCATATTTAAATATATATCGTGGATTTTTTGCTGGTTCGCGGATTTCTGCGGACAATGGGTCTTTAATTTCTGGTACATGCTTCCTCAGTTGGTTTGCCCAGTTGATTTCATACAAGGGACGCTATTGGCAGATGGCTGAGAAGCTACCCAACCAGAGCGCGTGTTACGTATTAAATAAAACTCCTCAAATATATTGTGAGCACGGGGGCTGTTCTCACCCCTAGAGGATACGGCCGCTCCTCAAAAAACGCTGAAAGATTACCTTCACATTGTTCCCTTTCTTGCTGGGCTTACATGTGGCTACTTTGTCAAGAGATATGCTTCCTGCACAATGCTTCGCATACATAAAAGCTCAAACGGCACATATTGATTTTTGATTGTTTGTTTTTCTCTGTCTCTCTCACTCTCTCTGACATTCTCTGCTCCTGACGGAGGGGGTGTGAGCAGAGGGGCAGTTCGCACACTGGCCTAGAAGATACGGACACTCCTGTAAAAAATGCTGAAAGACTACCTTCACATTGCTCCCATCCTTGCAGCTGCTTTGTCCAGCGGTGCTTCGCATACTTAAAAGCCAAACAAGCCTCTCTCTCTCTCTGACATTCTCTGCTCCTGATGCGCACTCCTTTGAAGAGGAAGATATGTTTGCATTCTTTTAATTGTGAGACAGAACTGTCATCTCTGTCTTGTCATGGAGCACAGTTTAAACTTTTGAAAAAGAGACAAATGTTTGTTTGCAGTGTTTGAATAAAGTTCCTGTCTCTCTACAACCTCCTGTGTTTCTGTGCAAATCTGTGACCCAAGTTTGAATAAAGTTCCTGTCTCTCTACAACCTCCTGTGTTTCTGTGCAAATCTGTGACCCAAGCATGACAATATAAAAATAACCATATAAACATATGGTTTCTACTTCGCGGATTTTCATCTTTCGCGGGGGGTTCTGGAACGCAACCCCCGCGATCGAGGAGGGATTACTGTAGTTCTCATCCATCCACTCTTTTATCTTATTAATACATCTAATTAAGGACAACATTAGAGAAATGTCATTTGGTCTTAAAAGAGAGGTATAACTGAGTGTCATCTACATATGAGTGATAATTAATGTTATGTTTTCTAATGATAGTTCCCAGTGGAAACATGTAAAGTGAAAACAGTAAAGGTCCCAATACTGAGCCCTGTGGGACAGCATATCTGTATATGATGATGGAGTATTGTTGGCATGTTTCTGCATGTACAATGTTTTAAATATATCTCAGACCTAAATATTACTTTTGGTCTCCAAGAATACATATAAACATACAAATGCTCAGAATTCCCTGATTATAGGCCATTTATCAGCCAAGAATGCCTTACTTTACATACTGTTCCCCACTATTGGGTGGAGCTCTCTCCCGTAGCCTTAACAAACCTCACAGCTCAGAGGTAATGGCAAAGGTGCTCAAAGAAATCTGCCTTATTAAATCAATCACACTAGACATTAAGTCAAAACATAGAAAGTTAAAAGCAGCATGGTATTTATTACAGGAACAATAGTAATAGTAGAACAAGGAATAATAGAAAATAGGACTGTATATAGTAAATTTTGGATATATATAGTTTTTAGAAAAAGCAATCTAGCACTTGTAGTCCATTAGATGCTTTTCTGACAATTAGATGGAAACAGCCAGATGTTGGTGTCGCTCTGTTCTCTTCTTCTTATGTCATTCTTCACCTGAGGCATATCTCTCTGTTATATAAAAAAAATCCTGAGACAAGTCCAGACTTTTTTCAAGAGATTTTTTCAAGTCACGCCCTCCTCTCAACCATATTCAACCACACATACGAATGCGTTTTCCTCACTTTAAGTTCCCAGTTAAAGAAGACATATTACGTCCAAATCTTATTAAAGAATTTCATCACAAAGGATTATGAACAGAAAAAATGAATACACAGGAAATCCTAGCACCGAGAAATGATGAAGTGAAACAAACTAACGCCAAAAATGAAGATCAGTTACACAGCAAATTGGTTAAATGGGTGTCAATAGACTGTGCTGAAACAGTTGGTGGTGATCGTGCAGAAGATGAAAACATCAACTTACAATACCTCAAAGAATATCTACAACCATTAACACAGTCTGGTCTTCACCCACACAAATTACTGTAGAAAGAAGGATGCATCCAAGAAAGGTAATGTAGGTATCTTCCGCAGATAACATTAGACAACAAAGGAGATCTTGATATCCATCCATCCATTATCCAACCCTCTATATCCCAACTACAGGGTCACAGGGGTCTGCTGGAACCAATCCCAGCCAACACAGGGTGCAAGGCAGGAAACAAACCCCGGGTAGGGCACCAGCCCACCGCAAGATCTTGATATACCATTCATATTAAAATGTTAACAGTTTCCCGTTGGAATAGTGCTTTGTCTTGCTAGAGTAATATATTACTCTACTTTCCCCTTTTGTATTATTAATATGTAGGCTTTGTCAGAATGCCTGAAATCTCACTGTCATACCACTATTTATAAGATATAGTACCATATAACTTCTCCCTACCTTCCCTTCTACATTTATAACCTCAGGCAATTAGGTGTAGTAAAAGACAAGCAGGAGTTAAGTTACACATTAAATAATGTAGTAATGATAATATTCATAAAGAATAACAATATGCAAAGTACATTTGAATATTGGCAACAATACAACCTGATAAATGTTGATGTGTAGTTTCAAGCGGCATACAAACTTGTTAGTTATTTAAAATGTCTCTAGTTAAGGCATCATTTGTGGTCAGTTTTCTTCAAAATAGCTGCCGAGCTGTGCTCTTCATTGTGTTGTCCTTTTCAGTTCATGGTGTATGAGACGGTCTTTCATCAGTTTGGTGAGAGAGAGAGGATGAGGTAAAGCCAGCAAATTTATAGGTTTTCTGTCCAACTCCTACATCCAGTATGGCGTCATTGTATCTTAAAGGCTTCTGATACAAGCCAGTTCTAAACAGCCATACTTTAGACCAATTGGGGGGGGGGCTGAATACCTTCACACCTGCCCTCCAAACCATGTGTTAAGGTAAAGCTTGGCAGTTAGGCAGCCTAGCTTTCCTGTGGGGGTTGACTGAGAGACTCCAGCAGAGAAATATTAGCCAAAATTTTTTGAAGGCACTTCCCCAAACCCAGTCGTAAAATTCACTTTCCTGACTTAGTCCGGGGGGGGGGGTAAACATGAATGCTTCTCACTAATGTAACACTAATATTACATTGCTTTCCCTTACAAGTTACAAATAAAGACATACAAAATATTTATCAACTTGTATGCAAAATTTCACATCACAACACTCCACCCCGATAAATCTTTTGTGCAATGTCTTTATATTATAATTAAACAGTCTTAATTGTTTGAAAGTCTTCTGAATAATTTCTGCTTTGAATGTGATGCATTCCTGATGACTTGTATCTGCTCCGGCTTGCTTCAACTGTTTCTTTAGCTTTTTGCAGTCTTCATATATCATCAGATCTAGTGGTTCAAAATGAGACAAGACCACACCTTCCACTAACCTAAACCTACTGCAATTTAAGACTATTGTGCAAATTCTTTTCTAAATCTGTACTGGTTTTGTGTCTAAATACTAAATAGACCCCTGTCCCAAACTATGTGTTTAACACTAGAATTACCAGAGCTTACGAAAAAACTTGTAGATCCGGCCCACCTTAAATCCGTTCACACCTCTCCCTCAACGTCTTCTGTCCTGTAAATGTGCCGATTAAGACAAGCATCATAAATAAAATAATAATTTAAAAAATCAAGCAACGGTGAGATACGAAGAAGGCAGATTCACCAGCGTTTGTGTGTCAGCTTTTATCCCTCCAGATTAGAGAATGTCCAGTTCCATTGCCTCACAACACAACTTACATCTGCAGTTTCTCCCAGTTTCAAATAAAAACTAACAGCATCAGATCCCTGGGACAGTAGTATGTATCGTGATTGCGACTGAGAGAATAAAAGTGAAAAAAAAACAGTAACTTTTATAAGTCCTATAAATGTACACCGTCTGTTACAGATGCAAACCAAATGTATGTGTGTACTGTATAATATTAACAATAAGAGCAGCTCACTACTGAAAACGGCAAATATAGAAGGCAGTCGGGATCAAACCAGGGACTCTTGATTACAAGTCAGCATTACCACTACGCCACGGAAGCTGTTGTATCTTCCTTGAGCCTTTTGTGAAAGTGTTTATTTGATCTTTGGACTTCAGGCTTCACACATTATATAGCTGATGCCAACATTTTGTCATATGCTACTAAAATATAAAAATGTTTTTGTTTTAACAATGTGTTTACACAGATTACTGTAGAAACCGAACACACATGAAATTCATGTGTTCCAAATAACGATCTATTATTTCCACTCTAAAACTCCAGCACTTCACTCCCGGATAATCAATCAAGGCATGAGCTGGGAGAACTTTGTGCACGTTCTGCTGCAGTGGGGGATGGAATAGCAGGCTGCTTGCTGCTTGTCTTAATTGGCACATTTACTGGACAAAGACGCTGAGGGAGAGGTGCAAATGGATTTAAGGTGGGCTGGATCTACAAGTTTTTTCGTAGGCTCTGGTAATTCTAGTTTTAAAGATCATAATGGAATATATTTTAGACAACTTTAGGACATACTTGATAGGGTTTTAAAAGGTATTTTATAGACTTTTGAGGTATTTTATACATTCAATGGTAGAGGGGTATATATTTTTAAATAAGACTCATTTATGAAATCAGTGTGACCAGGCATGCCTTCAAGCAAGCATCCCCTACCCTAATTCTAATGCAACATGAAACATAATTTACTTTCAAATTATTGCATTTTACTATTTTTAATATGGTTAATTACTTGCTGTAATGTAAAATAGTTATTTCTATTATGCATATGTAACAATTCCCATTAAAATATCAATGTTTAAATTGTACATTCGCATCCCCATACGCGAGCAGCAGAACCACAAAGAGGCTAGCGCATAGCGCAGGCCCAGGGATTGGCAATCAAAGTGAGCAGGGGGCAAAACCCCTAGTTTATTATAAAATTCTAGCAGGGGGTTTTACAAAATGTGATTATTAGATATTCTGATTGGCTGGCTGTCAATATGATGAATTAATTCAGTCATCCATTTTCCCAAACAATAAAACTTTTGATGTTGCTTAGTACTACTGGCATGTCTTCCTTTCCCAGGCTGTAAACCAATTTAGCAACTTGTTGTCCCAGATCTCAGGTTTTAAAGTTTTCAATAGCCTGTGCAATCTCCTAAATTGCTGGTCAGTTCAAATAAATACAATACAATACAATACAGTTTATTTTTGTATAGCCCAAAATCACAAAGGAAGTGCCGCAATGGGCATTAACAGGCCCTGCCTCTTGACAGCGACTCTCTAAGAAGACAAGGAAAAACTCCCAAAAAAACCTAGTAGTGAAAAATGGAAGAAACCTTGGGAAAGGCAGTTCAAAAAGAGACCCCTTTCAAGGTAGGTTGGGCATGCAGTGGGTGTCAAAAGAAGGGGGTCAATACAATACAATACACAGAACAGAACAAATCCTCAATAAAAAATAAAAAGTAAAATTTTTTTAGAAGTAAAGAGCAGAATTTAACAGTAGATGATATCACATAATAAGATTTGGATAATTTTAGACTCCTGGAGACATCCATGAAGCTGCCTCCCCCATTTGGCCATTCCACGGCTGAAACACTGTTGGGCCAGCCAATCCGATGAAAGGACCCCTCTTACTCACAATTCCTGTGATCCTCCATCAGGGATGACTTGACCTTAGGCAGGCAAAACAACTTGGCAGGTGGGCCGTGGCACCAAGTGTCACATTTGAGTACCAAGAAGAGAAACAGAATAGGTGAGAGTTAGTATCCAATTCTAACTATCACGTTACTTATGTTTTAGTGCTAATGACTAACAACAGAGATGCAGTCTATACAGTTAATCAGCAGCTCTAGTCAGGATATGCTAAACTGAAGTAGTGAGTCTTCAGCCGGGATTTAAAAGCTGAGACCGAAGGGGCATCTCTTATAGTAGCAGGCAGACCATTCCACAGTTTAGGGGCCCTGTAACTAAAAGCTCGACCTCCCATTGTTATTTTATTAATCCCTGGAACCATAAGCAGACCAGCATCTTGAGATCTTAATGTGCGCTCTGGTTTGTAAGTCATGATAAATTCAGACAAGTAAGCTGGACCTCAGCCATTTAATGCTTTATATGTTAAAAAAAGGGTTTTGAAATCTGCCCTAAACTTAACCGGGAGCCAGTGTAAGGATTTAAGAACTGGAATTATGTGTTCGTATTTTCTTGTTCTTATAATAATTCTTGCAGCCGCATTTTGGATTAAATGGAAGCTGTATAAAGAACAGTTTGAACATCCAGTGAACACTGCATTGCAGTAGTCAATCCTACTAGAGATAAATGCATGAATTAATGTCTCAGAATCATGTTTATTTAGAAAGCACCTTAATTTCCTAACATTTGTAAGATGGAAGAAACATGTTTTGGACAACTTTGTAATATGCACTTTAAATGATAAAGAAAACTCCTAGATTGCAGGCTGATTCAGTGAAATTAATTGGGATTCCAACTGAGTTAAATGATGACAAAATATTGTTATGATCAGCGTCATTCCCTCCAACAATTAACATCTCTGTTCTATCTGTATTTAAAGACAAGTAGTTCTCATTCATCCACTCCTTTAATTCGCTAACACAACTATTTAAAGACAACATCAGAGAAACTTCATCTGATTTAAATGAAAGGTACAAGAGTGTCATCTGCATACGAGTGAAAATTAACATTATGTTTCCTAATGATAGACCCCAGTGGAAGCATGTAAAGTGAAAACAGTAAAGGTCCCAGTACTGAGCCCTGCAGTGCACCATGTTGAACTTCTGTGTATTATGATGAAGTACTGTCAGCACATTTCTTTACATATTGGAATCGATTTGATAAACAAGAACTAAACCAATCGAGCGCAGTGCCTGTAAGCCCAACATCATTTTCTAGCCTGTGTAGTAAAATAGAATGGTCGATGGTGTCAAATGCTGCACTTAAGTCCAACAACATAATTACAGTGGAGTTTCCTTCATCGGAGGATATCAGAATGTCATTTACAACCCGCGTTAGTGCCGTTTCTGTACTATGACCAGTGCGAAAACCAGACTGGAATTTCTCAAATAAATTGTAATGCGTAAGGTGTGACTGAAGCTGATTGGCGACTACTTTTTCTAGTATTTTAGAGAGAAACGGTAGATTTGAAATAGGCCTATAATTATTTAGTATGTGTGGGTCTAGGTATGACTTTTTAAGTAATAGTTTAACGACTGACACTTTTAGTGTATCAGGTACTGTGCCATGCAATAATGAACTACTGATAATGTTTAGAATAGGCGCTGCAAGAACATTCATTGATTGCACTTTTTACTAGTTTTGTTGGCACTAGCTCTAGGGAACAAGTAGTGGACTTCATTTTAGAAATTAAAGTTAAGACTTCCTGCTCAGTTACAGGATTAAAATTACTAAAGTGCTGAATGCAATGTGAGACAGGGTTTGCTAAGCTAGTATGTGGTTTGTACTGTGATGCAGAGATCTGGGATCTTATATTTTTAATTTTCTCATTGAAGAAGTTCATAAAGTCTGTACTGCTAATATCTGTTGGTATTTTGCACTGTTGATCTGAATTTCCATTTGTTAATTTAGCCACTGTTCTAAACAGTACCCGAGGATTTTTATTATTGTTATATATTAATGTAGAATAGTATTCTGAGCGAGCTTTAAAGAGGGCTGTTTTATATTTATTAACACTCTCTGTCCATGCAATTTGAAAGCTTTGTTGTTCTCCATCTGCGCTCCAGTTTTCGCCACTCTAATTTAAGAACTCGAGTGTTTTCATTAAACCAGGGAGAGTTTCTATGTGCTTTGATCACTTTTGTTTTAAGGGGAGCCACTGTATCCAGAGCATCTCTCAAGGTCACATTATAATGTGATGTTAGCTGATCTAAATTGTTTTCCACAATTACACTTGACTTACTCAAAGTATCTATAAATTTTGAAGTAGATGTCGCACTGTCTTTGTTTTAATCTGGGAGTGTGTTGACAAGGGCAGGACTAAATCAAATGTAATTAAGTAGTGATCGGAAATAACTTCATTTAATGGAGTGATATTTAAATTTTTAATTTCAACTTTGTAAGTTATAATTAAATCTAATGTGGGGTTATGATTATGAGTTGGACCTTTGACCATCTGACAAAATCCTTCTGAATTTAACAAATAAGTAAAACATTTGCTAAAAGTGTCAGTTTCCACATCAATGTGTACATTAAAATCCCCTTCAGTACTATGTGATCATAATTTATAGCCAAATCAGATAGAAGGTTGCTAAATTCAGTCATGAACAATGAATACGGCCCTGGTGGTCTGTAGACTAGCACTATAATTGTGTTGGAATCTGTTTTAATATTTAAAATGAATGACTCAAAGGATGTAAATTTGCCTAAATTTTTAGAAGTGATTTGCATTTTGTTACAATGAATTATTCCAAAGCCTCCTCCTCGACCAAAATCTTTAGACTTATGAAGGAACAAGTAGCCATCTGATGACGCCTCAGCTAGGGGAACAGTGTCACATTTACTAAGCCAGGTTTCAGTGAGAAGACATAGATCAGATTTTGTACTTAATATAATATCATTTACCAAAACAGCTTTAGTGCCAAGAGAGCGAATGTTCAAAAAGCAGCATTTAAAACTGCATGTTTTTTTCTGAACTGCTAATATATTTTTTGTTTGAATTTGAAGTAAATTTCTATTAAAGATGCCCGTGGTGGAGGGTCTGGTTTTATCCCTTGGTCTAATTATACACCTTATTTTTTGGTTATCAATTAATTTAAGGTTTGTATCCAGACTAAATTTACTGGATGCCCCATGACAAGGATTATGGGTAACAGCTTCAGGAAAGTAACAGGTGGGATAAACAACAGGCTGTGATTTAAGATCACATGACTGCGGCCTGGATGGTGCTCTAATCAGTCAACCAGGCAGTTTTGCTGCCATATTTTGGGATAATACATAAGACCCCCTCCAGTTAGGATGAAGACCATCTCTTCTGAAAAATCCAGGCCTTTCCCAAAAATCATCCCAATTGTTCACAAACGCTATGCTTTTGTTTGCACAACAGGTTTCTAGCCAGCAGTGAAGGTAATGCAATCTGCTATAAATCACATCCCTTCTATGTAATCTTGGTAAGGGGCCAGATACAACTAAATTCTGACATTTCTTTTGGCTTTGATGCATAGAGAGATGAAGTTCCTCTTTAATACTTCAAATTGCTGTGAATAAATATCATTAGTGCCAACATGCAGCAATAAGGTAGATACTTCATTGTCGGCGACACGGTCCAATGCGGCCTCTATGCCAGAAATCTTGGCCCCTGCGAGGCACTTAACATTAACTGCTGGTTTAACACAATTTGGAATTCTAACATTCCGCACTATGTAATCGCCAATTATGAGCACTTTCTTATTCTCAGTTTCCACAGGCGTGCTGTGGAGTGCTGAGAATCTGTTCTGGGTCCGAATTGGTGACCTGGGTGCCGAGGGACTACATTTTGGATTCTTAGACCCCTGTCTTAATGTTACCCACTCGCCCTGTGGCTGAATTGGTGCTGCTGACTTCGGCCGTGCATTGACTAAAGTGGGACCAGGAGAGACTGAAGCCGAATCAGAAGTAGCCGAATTGTCTAAACAAACCGAGTCGATCCAATTTTCAGTTTGCCTAATCGCTATCAGATTCCTAACGTTGTCCTCCAGTTCACGTATTTTCCCGACCAACTTTAAATTAACTAAACACTTTTGGCAGGTGAAGCTGTCTACACTGTCGGCTGGAAAACCTGAACTGCCCAACATTTGTTACAGCAGTACTGTTTCTTTCAAACGTACTAATCCCCAATTCCTGTCCTTCCTTTTCTTTCGCCAAATACCCAATTGCCACACAATCATCTCAGTAATAGACGTTAAGCCATCGGTAAGCTTAGAACTCTGATTCTTCAAAATTTTTAAGGAACATTAAAATATCTTCATAGTACGTGTTTAATTATTCTATCCATGTATCCATCCAGTGTCGCACCAGCACCAGCAAGAATACAGCGTGAGGCAGGAACAATCCGTGAACGGAGCGCCAGATCCTTGCTAGCGCAGCAACACCGTATCCTCACATGTTTAATTATTAACAATATAGATTATTTAAATGAAGTTAAAGTTTTATCTGTATAATATAATAAACATATTTTGCTGCATTTCATCTTAAAAATGATATTGTCATCATATGTAAATACGTGCTTTATAAGTACAATTACCTCACGGTAACTTGCAAGTACAAACAGTTCTACAAGGAGCACTTGGTGGACTGATTGAGTGCGTTTATAGTTCTTGGGATGAAACTGTTTCTGTACCACAAGGTCCATACTTTGAAGCGTTTGCCGTGTGAGAGCAGTTCAATGGACAGCATGGCTGAGGCAGCGTGTGCTTGATGCTGTACAGTAATCCCTCGCTATATCGCGCTTCGACTTTCGCGGCTTCACTCTATCGTGGATTTTATATGTAAGCATATTTAAATATATATCGCAGATTTTTTGCTGGTTCGCGGATTTCCGCGGACAATGGGTCTTTTCATTTCTGGTACATGCTTCCTCAGTTGGTTTGCCCAGTTGATTTCATACAAGGGACGCTATTGGCAGATGGCTGAGAAGCTGCCCAACCAGAGCGCGTATTACGTATTAAATAAAACTCCTCAAATATATTGTGAGCACGGGGGCTCTTCGCACCCGTAGAGGATACGGCCGCTCCTCAAAAAACGCTGAAAGATTACCTTCACATTGCTCTCTTCTTTGCTGGGCTTACATATGGCTGCTTTATCAAGCGATATGCTTCCTGCACGGTGCTTCGCATACTTAAAAGATCAAACAGCACGTATTGATTTTTGATTTTTACTTTTCTTTCTCTCTCTCTCTTGCTCTGACATTCTCTGCTCCTGACGGAGGGGGTGTGAGCAGGGGGGCTGTTCGCACACCTTGACGATACGGACGCTCGTCTAAAAATGCTGAAAGATTACCTTCATGTTGCTCCCTTCTGTGCAGCTGCTTCATGAAGCGACATGCTGCATGGTGCTTCGCATACTTAAAAGCTTGAAGAGCACGTATTGATTTTTGATTGTTTGTTTTTATCTGTCTCTCTCTCTCTCTCTGACATTCTCTGCTCCTGACGGAGGGGGTGTGAGCTGCTGCCTTCCTTGCAACTGCTTTGTGCGGTAGTGCTTTGCATACTTAAAAGCCAAACAGCCCTATTGATTTGTTTGCTTTTCTCTCTCTCTCTGACATTCTCTGCTCCTGATGTGCACTCCTTTGAAGAGGAAGATATGTTTGCATTCTTTTTATTGTGAGACGGAACTGTCATCTCTGTCTTGTCATGGAGCACAGTTTAAACTTTTGAAAAAGAGACAAATGTTTGTTTGCAGTGTTTGAATAAAGTACCTGTCTCTCTACAACCTCCTGTTGCAGTGAGTGGGTGGTTACCTACCAGGTAACGCTTATGGTTGGCCAGCAAGTCAGCTAACATCAGCCACGGTGCCTTCAGTTGTGAGAAGCAGATCATAGAATGGTTGAAAATAGTTTACTGTCAAATAATGCAAAGAGTACGCGACACGTGTTTCGCCCTAATTCTTGGCTCATCAGGCGTACACACTCACTGCACTCCCTTACGGGAATCGAACCTCAGACGTCAGCGCTAGAGGCGAAGCCCCTAACATTGCGCCACGGCGTGTGGTTCGTTTATTTGACAGCATGTAGATCGGGGTAATTACATTCACGGCATTTGTAGTCTGAATCATAATCTGATTGTATGGGTGGTTACCTACCAGGTAACGCTTATGGTTGGCCAGCAAGTCAGCTAACATCCGCCACGGTGCCCTCAGTTGTGAGAAGCAGATCATAGAATGGTTGAAAATAGTTTACTGTCAAATAATGCAAAGAGTATGCGACACGTGTTTTGCCCTAATTCTTGGCTCATCAGGCGTACACATTCACTGCATATAGCCAAATTCCCAGGCTTCGCAGCGGTGAAGTATTGCTTTTAGCTGTTTTTTTTGTGAAGCAGTCTTTAGTGTAATGAATGTTTTCTTCAGCGCTCTTTGGGGCTCTTCCTTGTTTTCTACATACTGTGTTCACAGTCAGTTCACGTGATTACGTGGGAGGCGTGATGACGCGATACGCAACCCCGCCTCCCACGGCCAGCGAGCTGCAGTCCATAACAGTATATGGACAAAAAAGAGGTTCCAGTTATGACCGTTACACTTTGAATTTCGAAATGAAACCTGCCTAACTTTTGTAAGTAAGCTGTAAGGAATGAGCCTGCCAAATTTCAGCCTTCCACCTACACGGGAAGTTGGAGAATTAGTGATGAGTGAGTGAGTGAGTGAGTGAGTGAGTGAGTGAGTGAGTGAGTGAGTGAGTGAGTGAGTGAGTGAGTGAGTGAGGGCTTTGCCTTTTATTAGTATAGATTCAAAACAGTGATCCAAGAAATAGTGCTGTGCAGTTCAATTGTCTTCATCAACTAAATAAATAATCCAATAAAATGAAACGTGGAGGTTAAAATCAATTAAACAAACTCTTCTAAAAAACCACGAGGTAAAATAGCAAAGGAAGTAATGTTAAAACCAAAAGCCCGGTGTCTTCTATTTAGCCTGGCGACTCCCCTGCTACTCCCATCTAGTCTGCTCTGCAGGAGAGTCGCCCTACATGCAGCTGACCTTCTCTCTGCCTGCTTCATCTGTTTGAATCGCCTCACCGACCCCTGGCTCCGGTAGGCTCTTCCAGAGAGCGACTTGGGTTCCTCAGCGACCGGGGCGCCCACGCTGGGGAATACACACCCCAAGTCTTAACTCCCACTGCCGTCCGCGGTCTCACGCAGAGAGTCATCCATCTTCCGGTCACTCCCGCCCTTCGGAATATTCTGCGAGAGCGACCACTACTGCTACTCCTCGGGTGTCGGCCTAACACCCAAGCTACCTGTACAGCTGCTGCACAAGCCTGCACTCGCTCGCTCTCCTGCACCGACTTTCTCTCTCTCCACTGCTTCCTGCCTCCTCCTGCAACCTCCGTTTCTTTCCTTTTCTTTTACTTCTTTACCTTTTTTCTAACCGACTCACGCTTCTCTTTATATGCGGAGAGGACATAGCAGCTGCAGCCCATTAGCCACAGGAACAATCACGGATGTGGGCAGTCTCTCACCTGTGCACTTAGGTGAGAAACGCCCACACCGCAGATCGCCCTGCGGCTCGCTACAGTCACCACGCCCCCTCGCAAAGCTGCGAGCATGGCGATTATTTATTTAAATAAAAACGGCCTTTGGTGGGAGAGCTGTGGACCCATAACACCACATGAGCATTTCCAAATCATTCATGATTAACCTTATGATGCCATGTATCCATCAGTCTACTTTAAACAAAATCTGTCAATCAATGACAAGGTTACTAGCTATCTAGCATTTCTTATGAACTATTTATTGGTGCCTCTTTTCTGTATCAAGATTATTTAAATAGGCGGCCACCAGATCAAGGGCAGAGTGGTGGCTCTTAAGCTAAGGATCTACGCTGGCATCTGGAATGTTGCCGGTTCAATTCCCCGTTACTGCCAAAAGTGATCCTACACTGCTGAGCCCTTGAGTAGGGGCGCTGTTCAACGGCTGACCCTGCGCTCTGACCCCAAGGGGTATGCCAAAACTAACAAATTCCTAATACTAGAAATTGTATAAGGTGAGATAAAGAGCAATTAAGGGGTCCATGACATTGGAAGTTTTAGTACAAAAATAGTGCAACTTAGGCTCTATGGTTGTAGGCACGTGTGGATGGGAAGGTGCATGGCCCCAGGATTGTTAATGAGGAAATTCACTAGTCGCATTTTATACGTTAAGTTACAATCAGCTCGGCCAGTTACATCATTGAGCTCTGTTAGGCAGAGCTCACCTGTAGCCACAGAGTACATAAAATGGCTAAGCAGGATAGACAGGGATAATGAAAAAAGAATTGAGAGGAAAAGAAAGAAATGTGGAGGTAAATTAAAGGAAAGTAGAGAATAGAAAAGAGGAACATCAGGATGAAGGCTGAGCTGGTGCTGTAGAGAGGAGGTATGGGCGTCGGGTAAGAATTTCCATGAGGAGTGTTGGCAGTCCGGAGGTAGGATTGCTCCTACTGAGTGTACAGAGAGCACACATCAAAGTAGCCAAGGGAAAACAGGGTTGAAACTGCAATGGCAAATGGTGAAAAGGTCTTGAAAATATGGAGGTCTTATGTTATTTATTTTATCATTAAAGTAGTTAATAATATTTGTGCAACTATAGCTTGTACAGATTATACATCACAGCTTGTTATTTCCCATTTGTAAAATTAGCAAATGTTCATAACAGTACACAATTGTTGTTTCTATTTTAATCAACTAATCTAGGATAAAATTCGGATAGGAAGAAATCAAGAGCTTTTTATACATTACATCTGTCAGATGAGGTTGTTCATAAGGTCTATAATCCTGTTGCTCTCCATTTGCACTGTACTTTATTGCACTCTAGTTTGGAGTGTAAAAGAGAAAGTCATATGGTTTGGGGTTCTGAGTGGATAGGGGCTTCTCAAACCTGTAATAGAATATGTTCAGCTGATCAGGAAGAGAAAGATTACTTGTAAAGCAATCCAGACAGAAGAGAAATCATTGGTGGAAAATTATGTTTCTGCTTGATCTTAAATCTTCTCTTGACATTCTTAACTACATTACCTAGTTGATATTTAGCCTCTCTGTAAATAACCTTATCTACAACTTTGTCAGCTTTCTTTTTAGATGTTTTTAACTTTTTCAGCTCTTTAAAAACCCATAGCTCGTCATTATTGAACATTTTGTATAAAAACTATTTTACTGGCAAAAACCTGTACGAAGTATACTCTGTCACAATAATACACAGGAAACATCAAAGGTTTGGGGCAGCCACCCATATAATATCCCTGGGAGCAAAATGGGTATTTTTCTGCGAGTTGTGATTGGTACAATGTCCAAAACAGAAGTGATTTGAGTTTGGCAAAATGGTGGATTTAAAGGCCATGACCAGAAGTGACGTCATTTGGTACAATGTCCAAAACAGCAGTGATTTGAGTTTGGTAAAATGGGGGATTTGAAGGCTATGACCAGAAATGACGTCATGGGGACCAGAACCGGAAGTGACATCTTCGAGACCAGAAGTGTCATCATCTGTGACACCACTGCCAAGAGTGACGTCATCAGTGACACTGGTACCGGAATTGATGTCATCAATGGTACAGGAAGTGACATCATCAATGGCGCCAGTACCTAGTGGGATTTCCTGAGAATAGTCTGCAGTGGACGGAGAGAGTTGCAGCTCGCCACACCCTGGTCTGGCATGGTACTACTATTATTTAAGCCCTCTAGCTGCCTCCCATGCGCACATGTATGACAACTCCTGTAGTCCAGCAGATCCCAGAGAGCCATGTCCAGGCAATGCTGTAGTCTCTCCACAGCAGATTTCAGTTTCTGTCTATATGAGGGGACAATAAATATTACATGGTTAGACTTATGCAGAGGCCCATAAAATAGTAGGGTATACATCTAAGATAATTATGGTCTATGAAAGCAGCTTGTGTAGTAGAAAAAACCTTCCTATGTTATCAGAGACCAGATGAAAATGCAGAACGGCTCTTTATTTGCATAGAGATATGCACAAATGACTCAGTCAGTAATCAATAATACAATTCCTTCCCTTTTATGTTTTTCTGATACCTGTATCTTATCTAATCATCACATCATCTAAGTTTTAAAATGCAGAATTTTGTCATTTTAACCAATCATCTATAGCCACCAGTAACTTTGTATATATGTTGATTCTGTTATTCTAAACATTGCTTCGTTAATAGGAGTGTTCTACGGGTTTTCCCATTGATCTTATCACCACTTCATAATAGGAATGTTTGGGTTTACTCACTAGTTTTTTCTCAACTTTTTAAGGAGGTGTTCATTCTACATGCTTTCCCTAGGCATTCTATATAATACCTAGACAAAATACAGAACAACAAATTCTATTTAGGCAAAGTATGAAAACTGAGTCATGAAAAGGCCTTTATCTTAGTAGTCATCTTAGCCTTTTTCACATTGCTCACTAACTATTGGTAAGTGGTAAGTAGTTTCAGTTAGAAAGAACACGGTTTTTAGCACCATTGGCCTGTGCATTAGATAGTTCTTCGTAGAATCGTTGTTGCATGTAAACATGCTGTGATTCTTGTCTGGACACTACATTTTGTTTCGCCCTTCTCATACAGGACAGTTTTGGCTAATGTCTGCTGCGCAAATTAAAACTTGTGTTTTTTCGCCACTATTTTGTTGCTGAAGACAGAAGTATAAATGGTGGAAGTACTCTAATATGCATGGGTGCACTACTGATAGAACATACGTAAATATTGCACTTATTTAATTTTGGCAAAGAAACATTTTGCAAAACTGCACAATTATACAGCGCAGCTATGAAAATAATTAGAGTAATATTAATCACTAGCAGAAGTATTTTATACTTTACTGGTTTGCCTTTTGGTATTGCATAGAATGTTTGAAATTTTAATAATTTCATATTTTTTTAATCGTTTCATATTTTGATATCCCATTTTCGTCATTCTATAGATTTTCTTGGCATTCTACACAATGCCTAATTTCACACATTGACAACAACATATGCAACATATGTACTGTATATATATATCTATTTATCGGGATCATGGGGAATCTTTAGTTTATGCTAGCAAGCTGTGGATGTAAGGCAGGACCAATCCCTGGGCAGAATGCCAGCTCATTGCAGGATGAACACACACGCACACACTCTCTTCAGGTGCCAATATGGCATTGGCAATCCACCTAACCTGCATGTCTTTGGACTGTGGAAGGTAATTATACTACCCAGAGGGGACATATGGGGACTCTATGCCACCATGTCACCCCTATATCTATCTATCTATCTATCTATCTATCTATCTATCTATCTATCTATCTATCTATCTATCTATCTATCTATCTATCTATACAAAATGTTTCAAAGAAATAAAAAATAAATTAATAAAATACAACAAACAACAATAAATGTGTAGAAAAACTTAAATGAAATAAACAGTCTCTTTCTCTCTATCTATATTTATGAGACTTTTTGGAAGAGAGATTTTTTCCAGTCCCGCGACACGAGAATGCTATTGTCAGACACAGTTCCGGTGCTCTCAACTCTTATAAATTTTTTCATTTTCAATCTATTCGTTTCCTTCAATGTAGTCCTTTTCTGGACGATAATTTTATATGTTCTAGATGAAACGTCAACGACTAAGTGAAGACAAAAGGGCAGTGCGTCTAAAAGAGACCTAAAAGCGCTGGAGAGAAAAGAATTCAAAAAAGAACAAATGCAAAGTGCAACAAGTGCAAATTCAGAAAATAAGGAAAATTATAATTAGCCCGGACCAAGTGGAATTGAAAACCTAACAGGTCCAAGCGGAGGCGGAAATAAAAGACAAAGAGTAGAAGACAAAGTAGAATATTGTAAAGAGGTTCAAAAACGATGGTGCGATACACATGCAGAGCAGGTTAGAGATTATGAAAGTACTAACATTCAAAAGTCTCAAAAAACTGATAGTAAAGATCGCATTAGCACTAACAAGTGGAAATTATTACTCTGTGAAATAACGGAACAGCGAAAAGAGATCGAATATATGGACATAGGTGATATGACAGAAGTATGTAAATATTGTTGGTCTTTAAAGTTTAAATCAGAGACTTATAGATCGTCTAATTTGTGTTGCCATCAGGGAAAAGTAGTGTTTCTTCCCACTGAATAGGCATATCTGAGAGAAATAACAGATTTGTTATTTGGTGAAGTGAAATCCACAAACACTACAGGCAAAATATCCAATGGAATCTACAATAATCTGTTTGTATTCACATCATTCAATGCTCAAAACGTAGATTTACACGATTCAGGACCATACGCTATGAGAATCTATGGTCCCACAACAATTAAAGCTACTACAAATTTATTTTCAAAGAAACCACAATTCAGCCAGGTTTATATTTATGATCATGGAGTAGCGAAGCAACATAGAATCGAAAGAGTTAAATGATCGGACGTATTAGAAATTCTAAAGCAAATTATGGATACAAATCCATATGTGCAAAAGTATCGCACTTTACATGAAATTTATCTGAAAAACACGGACAAAGACGTTTTCTTGGATTTCTATATGAATCCAAAAGATCACGCTCGCATATATAATAAACCAACATGTGACAAATTGTCAGCTATAAAAGTTTCAAAAGACGGAGATATCAAAGACAGAGTTGATATTTGTGTTTATCCGCAAGCAAAGCATGATTCGTCACAAGCGGCAGATCCGGGAAATAACTAGCGTGTCCTAGTACCCCTAGTATATATATATATATATATATATATATATATATATATATATATACACTGTATATATATATATATATATATATATATATATATATATATATATATACACTGTATATATATATATATATATATATATACACTGTATATATATATATATAATACAGTGCATCCGGAAAGTATTCACAGCGCATCAATTTTTCCACATTTTGTTATGTTACAGCCTTATTCCAAAATGGATTAAATTCATTTTTTTCCTCAGAATTCTACACACAACACCCCATAATGAAAACATGAAAAAAGTTTACTTGAGATTTTTGCAAATTTATTAAAAATAAAAAAATCAAGAAAGCACATGTATATAAGTATTCACAGCCTTTGCCATGAAGCTCAAAATTGAGCTCAGGTGCATCCTGTTTCCCCTGATCATTCTTGAGATGTTTCTGCAGCTTAATTGGAGTTCTCCTGTGGTATATTCAGTTGATTGGACAGGATTTGGAAAGGCACACACCTGTCTATATAAGATCCCACAGTTGACAGTTCATGTCAGAGCACAAACCAAGCATGAAGTCAAAGGAATTGTCTGTAGACCTCCGAGACAGGATTGTCTCGAGGCACAAATCTGGGGAAGGTTACAGAAAAATTTCTGCTGCTTTTAAGGTCTCAATGAGCACAGTGGCCTCCATCATCTGTAAGTGGAAGAAGTTTGAAACCACCAGGACTCTTCCTAGAGCTGGCCGGCCATCTAAACTGAGCGATCAGGGTAGAAGGGCCTTAGTCAGGGAGGTGACCAAGAACCCAATGGTCACTCTGTCAGAGCTCCAGAGGTCCTCTGTGGAGATTGGAGAACCTTCCAGAAGGACAACCATCTCTGCAGCAGTCCACCAATCAGGCATGTATGGTAGAGTGGCCAGACGGAAGCCACTCCTTAGTAAAAGGCATATGGCAGCCCACCTCGAGTTTGCCAAAAGGCACCTGAAGGACTCTCAGACCATGAGAAACAAAATTCTCTGGTGTGATGAGACAAAGATTGAACTCTTTGGTGTGAATGCCAAGAGTCACATTTGGGGGAAACCTGGCACCATCCCTACAGTGAAGTATGGTGGTGGCAGCGTCATGCTGTGGGGATGTTTTTCAGTGGCAGGAACTGGGAGACTAGTCAGGATAAAGGGAAAGATGACTGCAGCAATGTACAGAGACATCCTGGATGAAAACCTGCTCCAGAGTGCTCTTGACCTCAGACTGGGGCGATGGTTCATCTTTCAGCAGGACAACGACCCTAAGCACACAGCCAAGATATCAAAGGAGTTGCTTCAGGATAAGTCTGTGAATGTCCTGGAGTGGCCTCGACTTGAATCCGATTGAACATCTCTGGAGAGATCTTAAAATGGCTGTGCACCGACGCTTCCCATCCAACCTGATGGAGCTTGAGAGGTGCTGCAAAGAGGAATGGGCGAAACTGGCCAAGGATAGGTGTGCCAAGCTTGTGGCATCATATTCAAAAAGACTTGAGGCTGTAATTGCTGCCAAAGGTGCATCGACAAAGTATTGAGCAAAGGCTGTGAATACTTATGTACATGTGATTTCTCAGTTTTTTTATTTTCAATAAATTTGCAAAAATCTCAGGTAAACTTTTTTCACATTGTCATTATGGGGTGTTGTGTGTAGAATTCTGAGGAAAAAAATGAATTTAATCCATTTTGGAATAAGGCTGTAACATAACAAAATGTGGAAAAAGGGATGCGCTGTGAACACTTTCCGGATGCACTGTATATATATATAGGGCGAAACACGTGTCATGTACTCTTTGCATTTATTTGACAGTAAACTATTTCAACCATTCTATGATCTGCTCCTCACAAACTGAGGGCACCGTGGCAGATGTTAGCAGATTGCTGGCCAACCACAAGCGTTACCCGGTAGGTAACCACCCATACAATCAGATTATGACACAGACTTCGAATGGCGTGAATATATATATATATATATATATATATATATATATATATATATATATAATCTTCTTCATCTTTCTGCCTCTCCCGTTATGGGTTGCCACAGCGGATCATCTTCTTCCATATCTTTCTGTCCTCTGCATCTTTTTCTGTTACACCCATCACCTGCATGTCCTCTCTCACCACATCCACAAATCTTCTCTTAGGCCTTCCTCTTTTTCTCTTCCCTGGCAGGGAAGCAAAAACCCGGGTGTGGAAGGAGTTTGGAGAAACCATGGAAAGCCACTATCGATAAAGCCCAAAGAGGTTCTGGCAAACCAGCAGGTGACTCAGAAAGTGAAGTGGGGATTGACCCAGGCTGATCTGAGGATGTTGACTTGCGGTGGAATGAAAATTTTCAGGAGCTCCCAATGGACATACGCTCTGTGGAGAAGGCAGAGCCAGATGCTGATGGAGGATCAATGCTCATTTCTCTGAAGGAGATCAGTGAGGTAGCAAAGCAACTCCACAGTCGCAAGGCCCTGGGGGTGGAGAGGGGAGGGGAGAGGGTCCAGTTTGGCAGGCAGGAATGAGGATCAGCAATTCCAAATCTAAGGCCATGGTCCTTAGTAGGAAACAGGTCAACTGTCCTCTCCAAGTGGGAGGTGAGTTACTGCCTCAAGTAGAGGAATTTAAGTACCTCAGGGTTTTGTTCACAAGTGAGGGAAAATGGAATGGTGATATCAATAGACGGACTGGGGCGGCGAGTGCAGTTATGTGGTCACTATACTGATCTATAGTGGTAAAAAAGAAACTCAGTCAGAAGCCAAAGCTCTGGATTTAAAAGTTGATCTATGTCACTGCCTTCACCAATGGTCATGAATATTGGGTAATGACTGAAAAAATGATTGTGTGTACAAACAGCTGAAATGAGCTTTCTCTGCAGTGTGGCTGGGCCTTAGAGAGAAAGGGTGAAAAACAGATATCCAAGAGAGGTCTGGAGTAGCGCCACTGGCCATTTGGATTCGCATCGCCTATTGAGGTGGTTCAGGCATCTGATACGGATGCCTCCTGGATGACTCCCTGTGGAGGTTTCCAGGCATGACCAGCTGGGAGGAGACCCTGAGGAAGACCCAGGGCTTGCTACATTACATCCCACAGTATGGGTTTCCAAGTGCAGCCGGGGAAAGGAACATATGGTCCTCACTGCTAAGACTGCTGCCCCCGCCACATGGCTTTTAGATAAGCAGTGGAAAATGAATAAATAATAAAATATGAGTAAGGAATAATTTTAAACAAAACTGCAATAAGTTAATAACTAAGCCACATAAAACTTAACAGTATTTAAATAAATTAAACAAAACAGACTTGTGTGAAAAAGTATGTTTAAGCAAGAATCATATATATATATATATATATTATTCATATATATATATATATATATATATGATATTCTGTATATACACACACACACATATATATAATATATATATATATATATATATATATATATATATATATATATATATATATATATACATATATATACATCCTTCCATCCATCATCCAACCCACTATATCCTAACTACAGGGTCACAGGGGTCTGCTGGAGCCAATCCCAGCCAACACAAGGCACAAGGCAGGAAACAAACCCTGGGCAGGGTGCCAGCCCACCGCAGGGTGCGCATACACACACACACACACACACCAAGCACACACTAGGGCCAGTTTAGAATCTGCAATGCACCTAACCTGCATGTCTTTGGACTGAAACCGGAATACCCGGAGGAAACCCACACAGACACAAGGAGAACATGCAAACTCCATGGAGGGAGGACCTGGGAAGCAAACCCGGGTCTCCTAACTGCGAGGCAGCAGCACTACCCACTGCGCCACCGTGCCACCCCATATATATACATTTATATAAATATAGAAAAAAGAAAAAGAAAATTGTCTCAAATATAGTCCTTAATCAATTGCAGGGCCAGGTCCCACTATACATTGAATTAATCAGTTGGATAAAAGCAACATCATGAGTTTTCTATATGATCATGAGTTTTCTACTATAAAAACCGACACATTTCAAGGAGACAATCTGTGCAGTAATCCCTCCTCCATCGCGGGGGTTGCGTTCCAGAGCCACCCACGAAATAAGAAAATCCGCGAAGTAGAAACCATATGTTTATATGGTTATTTTTATATTGTCATGCTTGGGTCACAGATTTGCACAGAAACACAGGAGGTTGTAGAGAGACAGGAACGTTATTCAAACACTGCAAACAAACATTTGTCTCTTTTTCAAAAGTTTAAACTGTGCTCCATGACAAGACAGAGATGACAGTTCCGTCTCACAATTAAAAGAATGCAAACATATCTTCCTCTTCAAAGGAGTGCGCGTCAGGAGCAGAGCATGTCAGAGAGATAGAGAAAAGCATACACATCAATAGGGCTGTTTGGCTTTTAAGTATGCGAAGCACCGCGGCACAAAGCTGTTGAAGGCGGCAGCTCACACCCCCTCCGTCAGGAGCAGACAAAGAGAGAGAGAGACAGAGTTTGTTTTTCAATCAAAAATCAATACATGCCCTTCGAGCTTTTAAGTATGCGAAGCACCATGCAGCATGTCGCTTCAGGAAGCAGCTGCACAGAAGGTAGCAACGTGAAGATAATCTTTAAGCATTTTTAGACGAGCGTCCGTATCATCTAGGTGTGCCAACATCCCCCCTGCTCAATCCCCCTACGTCAGGATCAGAGAAAGTCAGCGCAAGAGAGAGAGAGAGAAAAGTAAGTTGGGTAGCTTCTCAGCCATCTGCCAGTAGCGTCCCTTGTATGAAATCAACTGGGCAAACCAACTGAGGAAGCATGTACCAGAAATTGAAAGACCCATTGTCCGCAGAAATCCGCGAACCAGCAAAAAATCTGAGATATATATCTAAATATGCTTACATATAAAATCCGCGATGGAGTGAAGCCACGAAAGGCAAAGCGCGATATAGCGAGGGATTACTGTATTGCAAGAAAGCAAACATTAAATACATTAGAATAGCAGAAAGAAAATGAATAACCTATTTAAATGGAGTTAATTACTTGGGTATTTGTTGACACTAATTACTAACAAAAAAGTAACTGTATAAATAAGAAACCACATATTTTCAAACCCATGACACTGGATCTGTGAGGTGGTAGTGCTAGGTCACCACGACATCCCTGTATGTAACTGACATATTTACATTTTATGTAATTTTGCTGTTATCAATAAATGTATTCTGTGCATGGTTCAGTTACTCATTGAAAGCTCCCTCTGATCCTCATACAACTGAGGAAGAAAGTGTGGTTACCTGACACTTCTACATATGAATTTAAAAATTAACTTAACATGCAGCCTCAGCTCAGTTTAATTTTTTTATTGATGACTGTTTCATTTAAATCAGAAAGTGTATTGAATAAGAATAAACCCTGAAAGTATGGCAGAAAGTTTTAAGCACTGTGATGCTTGAGTTGCTCACATTTGGTATAATCGCATTCTTCGACCTGGACATCGATAGTCATGACTGAGATGGCTAGGGCAAAGAAGAACACATTAAAAAGCAAGTTTGGTGCTCCATAAGTGTTGATTGCAGTTTATTAAACAGTGTTCCAATAAATAATGTGCAGTGCAATTTAATAAATAGAATTTTTCAACGGGAGTTAAAATCAGTTAAAAAATCAAATCCAAATTATTGTTAAAATCAAAAATAAAACGACTGAGATAACATCTGGTTTCCTTTTACTCTAGTGAGCCTCAGTGCCTCTGTATCCTGTTCCATCCTCACACATACCCATCGAGTCTTCAGTGAGGCTTGAGCAACCAGCATCCTTCATATTGGCTTGCGTCTTAGCCACCACAGTAGGTCATCAGCTGAAAAGCCGAAGTCCAGCTTTATCATCTCACAACCTTCTTTTGGCATTCTTAGGACAACCTTCAAAGCCCTTTGCCTATTACTGTTTCCTGAATACTCAGCATTAACAACCTTCCTCTGAAGCAACATTCCCTTCATTACCTGTAGGGCCACCTTCTGACTGACCTCCATGCATCTGCAACACTCTCAAACTTTCTCCTCTTTTCTCAAACCCATCTCTTCTTGCTTTCGCTCTCTTTGTTTCAATCCTTTCCTTTTACACTTTTCTTTTCCTTTTTTGATCTCCTGTTTGTCCTATTCAGTCTCATTTTATACAGTACTTCAAGGGTGCAGGTGCCTTGATTATATACGCAGAATGTCAATGAGGAAACTGGCTGAACTAGTCGTGCCTTCGTGAACGTGAAAACATAATTAGCCAATTTCCTCATTAAATACCCAAGATCTGTAAAGCTTCGCTACCACATGCGCCTACTCCCACACCCATCCATCCTTAATGAGCGTTTTCAGGCTGAGGCCAATTCTATACCTAATGACAAAAAAAGCTGGATAGGCATGTTATTATAGAAAACATATGCTATAACTCCACATCATTAATAATATCCCTCTCATGTACCAACTGGTCATAAAGAAAATCTTAAGTGTGAAATAACCAGCATTCTCCAACACTGGGAAAGTGGAGAGAACCCAAAAACAGCCAAAAAGATCCATGTTATAAAGTAAACAGAAGATTCACTGTGAGGGGTGTTCTGGAGACATGGGCGTATCATATGAAACATAGCTCCCTTTCACTCTTTTTAAGGAACTTAACCAAAAACATCTTAAAAACAGCAACAGCACTATAAATTATGTGCTGCAGCTTTGAAGAAAGCTGTAAGGTGAGTATTATGTCCAGAATTGAACCCTGTGTTTCTTTAAGTGTTTTATACATAGTTGATTTCATAAAAGACAAGGGGCAGGATGGGTATAAGGGGGGTGTGTGGTGAATTGGGGGTTTGTGGGTAAAAGAAGGAAGAATAAATATAAGTAAAATGTTTGAGCAAAACCTGTGTGTAACGAGTTTTTTGTCTGGATACAACATTTTGGCATGCAGACGAGGATAGCTGAGTTCATGTTACCACCTCCTAGCCCATTCCTAACCATCCCATCAGAGCCTCTGGTGCCTTGGCAGAGATGGATTGAGTTGTTCGAACTATATTTGATAGGCCTTGATGTTGAGGATATGGCAGATGCTAGGAAGAGGGCTTCGTTGTTGCACTGTTTGGGAGTAGAGAGACAGCGCATTTTCTCTACGTTGCAACCGGACGCACCTACGTATGCAGCAGCAAAGACAGCATTAGCGGCATATTTCAGCTCAGGTTGCAGTGTCCTTATGCGTCGTTTTCATTTTTGTCAATGAGCACAGCAGCCGGGTGAGTCGATTACTCAGTACGTTTCTGCTTTACATGAACTGGCACAGCATTGTAATTTTGGAACCCTGCAAAACAAAATGATTCACAATCAAATCATAGAGAAAACCAATTGCAATCAGCTGCGCACTAGATTACTGCATGAACCCGATGATCTCACACTAGAGAAAACGGTGTCACTAGGAAAAGAAACAGAAAACACTGTTGCGGATGCATACAAGTTACAAGGAGTGCACGCAGAGACTTCAAATCAAATTCCTGTGCACAAAGTCACAGCTACAACTACATCGCAAAGTTGTTCAAACTGTGGGTCAAATCAGCATAATACGAGGGCAGCCACTGAACAAGGCCAACGATGCCGCTGCTGTAACAAGCTTAATCATTTTGTACGCTGGTGCTGGTCAGCTCCCGCACCTGTCACTGCACATGAGCCTGCATGGGAGTATCGGTGTGCTCACTCGCCAGAACCTATAAATTGGGTGCAGCGGGACACACCATACTTAAAAAACTGCATCTGCGTGGTTGGTGGTGTGGAAATCCCACTCCTACTTGATACTGGAGCTAGAGTGTGGCTTTTAAATAAAACTAAGTTTGACATATGTCCTGGGTACAGTTACTTTCACTGTCAGTTACAAAGATAGAACCACTTCAGCCATGTCTCCACAACACAACAGGTGGAGCTAACATCATGGGGCTTCATCTTTTCCTTGCTTAAGCTTTATAGTATCAGACTTTGAGGGTTGCCAAGTTTTGCAAGTTGTGGACTCCTGGCTACAGTGGTTTCCAGCCTTATTCACAGGTCTTGGCTACATCACTGGCTTTGTCCACAAGCTGACGATTAACCCAGACATGGTCCCAGTGATTCAGCCCCTTCGTTGGATTCTACTGGCACTACGTGAGGAGGTTTCTGCGGAGTTGGAAAGGTTGCAGGAGGCTGGCCTCATTGAGCCAGTTAATGCTTCACCCTGGATATCAAACCTTGCTATTGCACTGAAAAAGAATGGCAAAATTCGCCTGTGTGTGGATTTGAGGGAAGTTAATAAAGCCATAATTCCTGATAAATATCCATTGCCTACAACAGAGGAGCTCACAATGCAGTTCCAGGGCTCGGTCGTTTTCACTAAATTGGACCTGGCACAAGGTTATTTACAAGTGCCATTACATGCTGCTAGCCGGGATCTGACTGCTTTTGTTTCCCACTTGGGGGTTTTCAAGTTCACACGGATTGCTTTTGGATTAAGCTCAGCTCCAAGCTGTTTCCAAAAGATCATGTCACTATTACTGGCAAACATTCCTGATGTGTTGATATATCTAGATGACATTGTGGTACATGGCCCCACACAAGAACAACATGATATTCGCTTGCAGCAGGTACTGCATAAACTGGAGCAAAGGCAGGCCACTTTAAATGCTGAAAAGTGTATTTTTAGCGCTCCAGAAATTGACTTTGTTGGGCACAAGCTTACGCGCAACGGCATCTAGCCCTTGCTGTCTAATGTGGATGCTATATTAGCCTTGCCGGAGCCTAAATCAACTACCGAGTTGGCTTCATTTTGGGTATGGCAAATTACTACCTTTGCTTTCTATCACATTTTGCTGACACAGCAGCACCACTGAAGGCCCTTTTGAAAAAGGATGCTACATGGGTTTGGACGGCAGTTTGTACACAGGCAAGTCATGACATCAAACAACAGCTCACAAAGCCACCGACACTAGCTCATTTCAGCCTAGCTGCCCCCACTCTGGTCACATGTGATGTCGCAGCTGTGGCATTGGGTGCTGTTCTACCCCAGATAGTTGATGGCATGGAGCGCCCAGTTGCTTTTGCCTCCCGTGCTCTCACAGAAGCTGAACAGAAGTACTCTGTGGGAGAGAGAGAAGCGCTGGCTTGCTTGTGGGTCTGTGAACATTGGCATATTTATCTTTATGGCTGGCATTTTACCTTGCGCACAGACCACCAGGCATTAACCACTCTTCTGGGCAAGGGGGGATTCTGGGCAAGGGGGGATCAGGTCACAAGCCACTCGGGCTCCTCCGGTGTGCAGATCAGTTAAACCAGTATAACATTCAACTACAGTTCACACCTGGCTATGAAAATACAGTTGTTGATTTACTTTCTAGGGCTGTTTCCTTATCCCTGCCTGTGGGTGTGGTCTCAGAGGAGAAGAGTGCCTGGATTCACATGCTGCAGGAAGCACTTAAGGGCACAGTGGCCATGGAGGAACTACGTTAGGCCTCCTGTGTTGATGAACTAATCTGTCAGATACGAAAATATATTGTGAAGGGATGGCCAAACGCTGTGCAGCCAGCACTTCTTCCCTTTTATCGGGTGCGAGATGAACTCTCTTGTTGGGACGAGGTATGTGTAGCAAGGGGCCACCGAACCCTAATCCCTGAATCTCTCGAGGCAGGAGTACTCCACATGGCCCATGAGGGCCATCTGGGGATTGTGAAGGTAAAACAACGCTGCAGGAACATGGTCTGGTGGCCAAACATTGACCTTGATGTGGAACTGTTGGTGAAAGACTGCTCAGCGTGCTTAGTGAGTGGCAAGACACTTACACCCACGCCAGCTCCTTTGAGAACTGTGTCATAGCAGGAATCCCCTTGGGAACACTTAGAAACAGATATTTGTGAGGAACTCCATGGGGCTCCAGCTCATGCAAGATACCTTTTGGTTGTGCATGACTTGTATTCAAAATGGCCTGAGGCCATCATGCTGAGCTCCACCACGACACACTCTATCATACGTTCCCTAAGCCACCTGTTCAGTCAATGGGGTTTGCCAAGTGTTATTACAACGGACAACGGACCCCAGTTTTCATCAGCAGTGTTTACTTCTTTTCTCAAAGACAATGGTATTAAACACATCAAAACAGCAGTGTATCACTCTGAAGCTAATGGTGGGGTGGAACGCCTGAACAGTAGACTGAAATAGGGCATCAGAGCATACTTAATAGAAGGAAGGATTTTTGATAATGCTCTCTACCTAACTCTGCTGCACACACGAGCTTCCATGCATGCTACTACCGGTGTCTTCCCTTCTTCTTTAATGATAAGCCGGGAACTAAAATTTAGAAAAGCGCTATATAAATGTAATGAATTATTATTATTATTATTATTATTATTATTATTATTATTATTATTATTATTAACATGACTAGCCCCAAAATCCAAACCTGGTTATAGGGCACAGATGCCCACAGAAGCAGCTCAAAAGGTAATACAGTCACAGTATCAAATGAAATGTAATTATGACAGAGCCAAACATGCAAAGTCACCCAGACTGGCTGTTTCAGAATGGGTAAGGGTAAAGAATGCAAATTACAAGAACAAGCTACAGTCTTACCGGTCAGATCCTGTTCAAATTCTAAGGCAACTGGGTCCTGCCACTTTCCAGCTTACAGATGGGTCACGTTGGCATGCTAATCGTCTGTGCGCAGTGCCACCACCTTCATCAGCCAGCACTACACCTTCAGAGACTTTGGTCCTCCCTTGGCAGTGCCCTCCACCCAAAGCTACATCTTTTAGGTTATTCTCCGAGACCCTTCCTACTTCTTCACAAAGTTATCATCGACCCCAATGAGCACGGGTTCCCCCGCATTGTCTCAGTGACTATGTAACAGAGGGTTACTGTGGAAAGGGGGAAAGTGTTATGTCCAGAACTGAACCCTGTGTTTCTTTAAGAGTTCTGTACATAGTTGACTTCATAAAAGACAAGGGGCAGGATGGGAATGGGGGTTCAGGGTGGTGAACTGGGGGTTTGTGGGTAAAAGAAGGAAGGACAAAAGTAAGAAAAACATTTCGCCAAAACCTGTGTGTAACAAGTTTTTTGTCTGGATACAACAGTGAGGTTCCACATGCAATAAAATAAGATATAGGCTTACAGTAAATGTATTGAAAAGTCATTCAGCATAGATGAACTTCTCATACTCATTCCTACCTATATATAATTAATCCTCAGTAACTGATAAAAACATACAGTAAATCATTTTAAACAAAACAAAAACAATAAAACAGGTATGGAACTTAGCTACTTTTCTTTGCATGAAATGTAAGTTTTGACTTTGTAACTAAGACTGCAAGAATTGCGGAAAGCATGAAAACTATTTCCTTATGCTCCCTACTGATGAAATCTTAATAATGTCCATTGATTAACAGTACCTGAAAACAAGACCTGTGGATTCGGCATTTGCTATCCCGTTTTTGCCATTAGTCATGTTACTAGCTGTGCCATTTTCCTGTATAATCCTGAAGCTTACATTGTTACTCGATTTCTACTTAGAGATACAGGTATAAACCCTTGTAAGTAAAAATGCCTTCTTTTATTAATTAATATTGTGGCTTACATTTTCTTAACCATAGATATGTGGAGTAGTATATTATACAAACAACAGTTCTATGAACACATGATTTATGTTCTTTACAGGCTGATGGCCAGTAGATAAAATCTGTATTTCTTCCACCAATAATAGCTCTGTGTTCAAGTTAATTTACATTATGGAGTTACCACTTACCACCAGGACCTTACTCAGGTTAAACACTGGAAGCTACCCTGTCTTACACTGTTAAACTACTTCATAGGTTTTTATTATGTTTTGTGGCAAATGGACCCACAACAGCCTTTACCTGCCCTCATAAAAATGCATTTTATTTGTGCATCTGTTGTACATACTATACATACATATGCAGACCTATAAATACCTGGGAGTGCAGCTGGATGATAAATTGGACTGGACTGCCAATACTGATGCTCTGTGTAAGAAAGGACAAAGCTGACTATACTTCCTTAGAAGGCTGGCGTCCTTCAACATCTGCAATAAGATGCTGCAGATGTTCTATCAGACGGTTGTGGCGAGCACCCTCTTCTACGCAGTGGTGTGCTGGGGATGCAGCATAAAGAAGAGGGACGCCTCACGCCTGGACAAACTGGTGAGGAAGGCAGGCTCTATTGTAGGCACGGAGCTAGACAGTTTGACATCTGTGGTAGAGTGAAGGGCACTGAACAGGCTCCTGTCAATAATGGAAAATCCACTGCATCCACTAAACAGTATCATCTCCAGACAGAGGAGCAGCTTCAGCAACAGACTGCTGTCACTTTCCTGCTCCACTGACAGACTGAGGAGATCGTTCCTCCCTCACACTATGCGACTCTTCAATTCCACCCGGGGGTTAGACGTTAACATTATTCAAAGTTATTGTCTGTCTGTATACCTGCATTGTTATCACTCTTTAATTTAATATTTTCTTTATCAGTATGCTGCTGCTGGAGTATGTGAATTTCCCGTTGGCGATTAATAAAGTGTCTATCTATCTATCTATCTATCTATCTATCTATCTATCTATCTATCTATCTATCTATCTATCTATCTATCTATCTATCTATCTATCTATCTATCTATCTACTGATGATCATCTACTTTTATTTTAAATTGCCAGAGTGAACTCCTGAGACTGCAGATTCCAGAAATATTTTGCAGAAACAAAGATTGTGAAGCAAATTTACGAAGACTTGCTGCCACTTGTCATGGATAGTCTATGCACATGATAGAATATGGGTCTAATTCTTACTTTTATTTTATGCGGCTCTTTAACAACAACTGGCCGAATTCAAATGGATAGTAATATCAATGGTGAGTATTTTATGTGTACTGTACCCTGTGGATTGTTTACAGCATGTGGTTTCATTTATTTGTTGTTTTGAAAAGAAAACAAAAGATATTGTGTGTGACATAATCTAAAGGTATCCTGGAGAGGAGTATTACATTTACTCAAATCAGTTGATCAACCAGTATGTATGAACAAAGAATAGAAAACAATGCAACAATTATAATATTTCTAGTATAATTTTACAATGAATGATACTGTGTTGCCTTTATACTATATATCCAAAATACCAAACATAACTGCATTAAAGATTTAAATATATTTATTTTGATCTATTAGTCTATTATAACTAATTATGACCAATTTGATCTATATTTTCTTTTTAAGATCCTTTTAAAAGTGAATGTATTCGACGGAAAATTCAGTGCCATCCAAAAGCAATTTGTCTTTTAGATGTTGTAAGAGAAACATTCTATTGCCGGTGTACCCCAGGCCACAATGGAGATGGAGTCCATTTTTGCAAAGGTAAGCTGTTAATAGTAAATTGTACAGTAAATATGTTACCAAATAGTATATGTATCATGTGATTATTTAAATATTTAACACTAGAATTACCAGAACCTACGAAAAAACTCATAGATCCGTCCCACCTTAAATCACTTCTTAAATCCGTTCGCACCTCTCCGCCAGCGTCTTTTGTCTTCTAAATGTGCAGATAAAGACAAGCTGCAAGCAGCCAGCTATTCCATCCCCCCACCGACCGAACGTGCACGAACTTCTCCCAGCTCATGCCTTGATTGATTATCTGGGAGTGAAGTGGAGTTTTAGAGTGGAAATAATAGATCGTTATTTGGAACACACGCATTTACAGTAATCTGTGTAAACACATTTTTAAAACAGAAACATTTTTCATATTCTAGTAGTAAATGACAACATGTAGGCATAAACTATATAATATATGAAGCCTGAAGTCCAAATATAAAATAAACACTTTCACAAAAGGTACAAATATAACAGAACAAGTGCGCTTTTATTCAAAAATATAACTGTAGAAAAAAAGCCGCCTTAGTGTGCGATATTGACACACATTTACTGCAACTGCCGCCGTGGCGCAACAGTATCTGTTGCTGACTGGGAATCAAAAGGTCACGAGTTCGATCCTCCACGACTCCCTTTTGAGAAGTGAGCTGCTCTTATTCTTAATATTTTAGAATAAAAACATACACTTGATTTCAGTTTGTAACAGCCAGTGTAATTTATGATACTTGTAAAGCTTAGCTTTGGGTTTTTTTTTTATTCACTCCCCCCCACCCCATTTGAAACTGCTGTTTTCACATAAAGACGCACTATAGCTCTGCAGTGTATCACAATACATACTATCGCTACCCCAACCAGGGATCTGACACACAAACACTGGCGAATCTGCCTTCTTCGTATCTCACCGTGACTTGATTTTCTTTTTATTTAGTTTTATTGAGTGTTCCTACTCACGCTGAATTAGTATGCACCTTATGGTCCATGATGTCAAAAAAAAAAACCATAGGTCTTTGACATAGGTATGTATGACTAGGGGGCTCCGCCCCCTGCTCGCTTCACTCGCCAACCCCTGGTGTTGGGAATGACAAAGAGCGTGATGTATGAATGAGATATAGAATAGTGTGAAGGTGTAGATGATGCAAATAGAAAGCAAACAATAAAGTGTGTGGCACAGTGTAAAGGTTTATTGGAAAATTTCTTTGTACACGCCGTTTAAGTGTAAAAGGTAATTACAGTTCAGAACTTGTAATGTCAATGAAGATGGTTATTGTTGTGATCAGAGTCAAGTTTGTCAGAGCTTAGAAAGAGTTGTGTCTCTCCAGGAAGTAATGGAATGACTTGGGTATTTATGTTTTCCACATTAATATTTTTTGGACATAATATAGTGCGTTGTGTTAAAAGGGGCATTTGGTCTAATGAGATTGCTGTTCCAAATCTGTCTGTAACTAAGTCGGCGCAGATAAAGGCTTGAGGAATTGTAATAATATCTGTGTGAAGTCTATCTGTATTGGTGAGTGTACCATCTCCCAGTTGTAATAAGCAATTGTTATGATCTGGTTCTGGACATCGTATCTTTTTTACTAACTGTATCTTTTGAAAGCAATGCCAATTGTCTGCGTATTTTAAGGTGCACTGAACAATAGCTGAGCGCATGGCATGTGGAAGAATAGCTAAGCACTGTCTAAAATCTCCTCCAAATAAAAGTACCTTTCCTCCAAAAGCGAATATTATTATTCATAAACGTTTGTAGAAGTTTATGAATGGTGTTGAGTAAGTGACTGGATGCCATTGTACATTCATCAATAATTAACATTTTTGCAAGACGGATGTCACGTGCAGTGCCACCGTTAATGTTCATAGTGGATACCGATTTGTAGGATCTAATGCAGTTGATAAAGATTTCACTTTCAGGTACATCGTTAGTTAGAAGCTTCTGTAGATATTCAGGATATGAATGTAAAGGAGGCAGTCTAATTTGACACTTTTGACAATAACGTGTAAATGTATTACTTGTATTGCCAGTTGTTTCTTCAGGGAAGTGAACTGAATGACAATGATTGCAAATGACATTCATTAATCCGAATGAATTTTCCTGGTGTATGTTTTGCTTGTGCCGTTTGAGAGGCGCGTTGTTGCATGTGTAGTATTTGGGACGTGTTGTTTTGGAGCTGTAATCGATTTGCCTGTGCTGTGTGAGAAGCCCGTTGTAGCCTTCCTTGCCGTTAACGTATGTCTGAGACGGGAGGTGTTTCGTTTTGAATCCATGCCTGTTGCGATGCAGCACTTTGATTGATAGATTGCGTCATGTGGATCTAGGATGTAGATTTGTGCATATTTGCGTTGTTGATTTGTTTCAGGGTGCACTGTTCCAATGCGATGCAGTATTTGTGCACATATGCGAAAGCAGTATGGGCCATTGCCTTTTGGTGGCCTGATATTTACTCCGGTAGATGCAAAAGCAAATGAACTATTGTAGGATCTAATGCAGTTCATAAAGTTTTTACTTTTAGGTACATCGTTAGTTAGAAGCTTTAGTTGAGCTTTGCGTTTTTGGAGCGGAGACATTTTTTCTTCTAGAAATATGGATAAGTAATAAGGAGTATTGCACTCACTGTTAATATGGAGCCTTTTCTGCGGTTGAACGGTTAATAGTGCCTTATTGTAATGAGATCCACCTATGCTGCATAGTGTGAATTGTGTTTGGTCCCGTTATCCGAGCGGTATCGTTTTGTACCTGTGATCGTGAATTCATGACTTGTTTGTTCTTGAGCGTGAGAAATATGGATAAGTAATAAGGAGGATCGCACTCACTGTTAATATGGAGCCTTTTCTGCGGTTGAACAGTTAATAGTGCCTCATTGTAATGAGATCTACCTATGCTGCATATTGTGAACGTGTTGAGATGACGTATGTTTAATACGGACGGTTCATTTAGAAATGGGGCTTTGTGTCTCATTTGTTATTTATGTTACTGTGGTCGTGGGTCTGAATCGTCGTTTTTGTGTACGTTTCGTGTGCTATGTCCGTAGTCTGTCCCGTTTCGTGTCCAATGGGCTTTGTGTGGTGCTCAAGGCTTCTTTTTTTTTGTGTGCTTGTGGCTTGTTGAATCCTCCTCTTTGTGTGCGTCCCGTTTCGTGTGCAATGGGATTAAATCCTCCTCTTTGTGTGTGTCCCGTCCGTTGCTTGTGTGTGTGTGTGGGGGGGGGGGGTTTGCGGGCTCTTTTTTTTTGTGTGCCAGGGGCTTGTTGAATCGTCCTCTTTGTGTGTGTCCCGTCCGTTGCTTGTGTGTGTGTGTGTGGGGGGGGGGGTGTTTTGCTCGTGCGGCGTTGTGTGCCTCGCCTGCGTTTGACTCCTTTTTTCTGTGCTCACTCCTTTTTTCTGTGGTCTTGTCCGCCTCTCGCGGCGCCTCATTTCTTGGGGCGCCTGCGCAGTACGTCTTTTTGCGGCTACGGCCCATTGCCGGATGTCCCTGCGTCCATCCGGTTTAGCATTCTCGGCAATGGGATTAAATCCTCCTCTTTGTGTGTGTCCCGTCCGTTGCTTGTGTGTGTGGGGGGGGGGTTTGCGGGCTCTTTTTTTTTGTGTGCCAGGGGCTTGTTGAATCGTCCTCTTTGTGTGTGTCCCGTCCGTTGCTTGTGTGTGTGTGTGGGGGGGGGGGGGTTTGCGGGCTCTTTTTTTTTGTGTGCCAGGGGCTTGTTGAATCGTCCTCTTTGTGTGTGTCCCGTCCGTTGCTTGTGTGTGTGTGGGGGGGGGGGGTGTTTTGCTCGTGCGGCGCTGTGTGCCTCGCCTGCGTTTGACTCCTTTTTTCTGTGCTCACTCCTTTTTTCTGTAGTCTTGTCCGCCTCTCGCGGCGCCTCATTTCTTGGGGCGCCTGCGCAGTACGTCTTTTTGCGGCTACGGCCCATGGCCGGATGTCCCTGCGTCCATCCGGTTTAGCATTCTCGGCAATGGGATTAAATCCTCCTCTTTGTGTGTGTCCCGTCCGTTGCTTGTGTGTGTGGGGGAGGGGGGGGGGGGTTTGCGGGCTCTTTTATTTTGTGTGCCAGGGGCTTGTTGAATCGTCCTCTTTGTGTGTGTCCCGTCCGTTGCTTGTGTGTGTGTGTGGGGGGGGGGGGGTGTTTTGCTCGTGCGGTGCTGTGTGCCTCACCTGCGTTTGACTCCTTTTTTCTGTGCTCACTCCTTTTTTCTGTGGTCTTGTCCGCCTCTCGCGGCGCCTCATTTCTTGGGGCGCCTGCGCAGTACGTCTTTTTGCGGCTACGGCCCATAGCCGGATGTCCCTGCGTCCATCCGGTTTAGCATTCTCGGTTAGTAATATGGATATTTGGAATTATTCGTTTTATGACCTGTATAGTACATTTCGGAAAAGTTTGTGGCATGGATGCAACATTATTCATATTATTCATATTCATTCGCATAACATCTTGCCGGTTTGTAATCAGTGACCGCGTGTTTTTTTTCCCCGATCTTGCCAGTCCCCACATGTTGCTGTATGCTGTTTCTTTTGTACTCCAGGACATGCATATATATGTGGATTAGCAGATAATTTGGAATCGGTTATATCATTACAGAAGGACTTGGATAGCATACAGGCTTGGGCAGATTTGTGTCAGATGAAATTTAATGTCAGTAAATCCATCCATCCATCCATCCATCCATTATCCAACCCGCTATATCCTAACTACAGGGTCACGGGGGTCTGCTGCAGCCAATTCCAGGGCGCAAGGCAGGAAACAAACCCCGGGCAGGGCGCCAGCCCACCGCAGGGTGCTATGTCAGTAAATGTAAAGTATTATACATAGGAAGTAAAAATGTTAGGTTTGAATACACAATGGGCGGCTGGAAAATTAAGAGTACACTGTATGAGATGGATTTAGCAGTCATAGTGGACTCTAAGCTATTGACTTCCCAACACTGTTCAGAAGCCATTAAGAAGGCTAACAGAATGTTAGGTTATATAACATGATGTGTAGAGTACAAGTCCAAGGAGTTTATGCTCAACCTTTATAATGCACTGCTGAGGCCTCATCTTGAGTACTGTGTGCAGTTTTGGTCTCCAGACTACAAAAAGGACATAGCAGCACCAAGAAAAGGTCCAG
The DNA here is from genome assembly GCF_900747795.2 of Erpetoichthys calabaricus. Lineage (NCBI taxonomy): Eukaryota > Metazoa > Chordata > Cladistia > Polypteriformes > Polypteridae > Erpetoichthys > Erpetoichthys calabaricus. The sequence goes on along the minus strand of NC_041401.2, from coordinate 133,582,831 downwards.
AGAAGAGCGACAAGGCTGATTCCAGGGCTACAGGGGTTGAATTATGAGGAAAGATTAAAAGAGCTGAGCCTATACAGTTTAAGCAAAAGAAGATTAAGAGTTAACATAATTGAAGTGTTTAAAATTATGAAGGGAATCAGTACAGTGGATCGAGACTGTTATTTTAAAATGAGTTCATCAAGAACACGGGGACACAGTTGGACAAACATTAGGAAGTTTTTCTTTACACAAAGAACAATAGACACTTGGATTAGGTTACCAAGTAGTGTGGTAGACAGTAAGATGTTAGGGACTTTCAAAACTCGACTTGATGTTTTTTTAGAAGAAATAAGTGGATAGGACTGGCAAGCTTTGTTGGGCTGAATGGCCTGTTCTCGTCTAGAGTGTTCTAATGTATATTGCTTTGGTCAGTTTTTCTACATATATCCTTTTATTAGTTACTCTTTTTCATTTTTTATGGTGCACATTTAATTATTTACAAGTTCAGAGCACTGTATAGGTTTATAAATAAAACTGTGTTAAATATTAAATAAAAACAAACTGCAAAACTAAAGGTAAAACACAAATTACAATTCATGGTAGCACAGTGATGCAGCGGTTAACACTGTAGCCTCAACAACACAAATCATGAATTCAAATCTTTACTTAGTTGTTTTCTGCCAGATAGAAAATGGCAGATCACAAAGGCAGCTGGGGTCAAAAGGCAAAAGGACAACAAAACCTTTAATTTTTGTGTGAATTTTATGGTGATCAAATGTGAAGCTGGATTGATTTTTTTTTTTTTGTATTTTTTTAAAGAGCGGATGGCCTTAGTTCTCTTACTGCTGAAGGTATTGCAAGCTACATATTATATATTATGATACTACTACTACTACTACTACTGCTACTAATAAATAATAATAATAAGTGCAAGATATGCTTGCCAAAGTTGTAAATGAAACTATTCAATCTAAATTTTTGGACTGTGAATTTGTACCTGTACTTGATGATGAGAGCACAGCCATCATTATTACAAGAATAAGGGTAAAAAATGTATTTCTGTAAAAGCAGAGATAACACGTGGGAACACCGAAACTATGGTCCCAGCATAAGGCACGTTTTCACAACAAGAACTTGACAATTAGAAAACACATTTTTAAAAGTTACAGAGGTGGTGGATCAATGGAGTTTTATTACAGCAAACAAGTGATTATAATCACATTACCCAAAAGTATGTCTTCTGTGGCCCAAACAGTAGCTTGCTATCTAAGTAAGACTATTCTGCATGGGTACTTGCTCAAGCTGTTGCAAACAAAAGAGGATCCAGGCACATTTTGTGTGTATCTACATTGTTGAGGCATTTTAAATGATTACCTATTTGAAAAAATAAATCAGTACTTTAGGTATTGCTCATTCTGAAGTAAGGGTTTATTGCTAGACACACACTAATATCATGTATCCTGCTAGAGCCCTGCTCCAGCTTCTAAGATGTGTGTGTGTGCATGCTTGTTGCAATGAACAGGTTGTGTTTATAAGTTCACACTGTACATCAACATCAATCTCTTATTAAGTATCATTTCTCTGAAAGAACAAAGTGATCTTAAAAACTAATGGGAAGGCTAATTTTAAAACAAGCTTTCATAGGCAGCTTTTACTAGTACAAACCACAGAAAGAGACTGAAGATTGCTTCTGCATTATTTGTCAATAGTCAATGTAAAAGCTAAGGCAGTAGATATGATCTTAAAAGCAGTATGGGCTTACATACAATATAAGTTAAGACCACTGCATGGTTAGAAAACCAATTTAACCTGTGGGACTCATCCTTCAAGATTTTACACCTCACAACTTCACAAACCCCAACAACATACAGGTTTTGCTCTGGTTGCCTACAAGTTAAACAATTATATAGTTATTTCTATACAGAGATTAAACAGTAGTCTGATTACATATGTATTTAAAACAAATTGACACAGTGATGCAGCCCTGAATTTGTTTTTCATAACTTTTTATTAAAAGTTTTCTTATATTTAAAATTAGTTTAACTGTTACTGCTAACACATGATGGCTGGCTCTAACATAGGAGAGGTTACCAGGCTAAAGGAGTACTTGTTTCTCTCTGAAACTTCTCATTGCATTACACTTTGATAATGTACCTTACACAAGTAGATTTTAATTAATTAATTATACTCCTACTTCAAGAATTTTGCTATGAGTGTAGGAGATAATAATAATTCTTTGCATTTATATAGTGCTTTTCTCATTACTCAAAGCACTCAGCAATTGCAGGTTAAGGGCCTTACTCAAGGACCCAACAGAGCAGAGTCCCTTTTGGCATTTACGGGATTTGAACCAGCAACCTTCCGATTGCCAGTGCAGATCCCTACCCTCAGAGCCAACACTCCGCTGTAAAAAGTATTTCATTCTTCTTGAATATTACCAGCATTGTTTATGTCAAAGAGTACAGATATAAAAACTAATTCTAAATTATTTATTACCAATCTCTGTTATGCTCAAATTTTTTGAATTTAGTATATAATTATAATCGAGGGTGGTACAGTGGTAGTGCTGCTGCATCGCAGTAAGTACACTTGGGTTCATATCCTGGGATTATATCCTCAGTTCTCTCTGCATGTTCTCCCCATGGCTGCATGGAGGTGCCACAATTTCCTGCCACAATTCAAATATATGCAGCTTTTATGGATTGGTGATGTTTAATTGGCCTGTGTGTGTGAATATGTGAGTATGCTCACCATGTGATGTACTGATGTAGACTGTAGTAGACTGTTCCTGCCTTGCATGCTATGCTTGATGGGATAGGCTCCATCCACCTCTGACCCTGCTCAAGCAGGCTTAGAAAATGGTTAGAATCAGTAATCTTCTTTCTACACAATAGTTGTTTCCAAATTGCACCCCAGTTTGCAATAAGCAACTCTGGTAATGATATGGCTCATCACTTGGGGCTATGTTAAAATTAGTGAGGGAAATTCTTTATTAAATAAAAAGTTAAGTGTAATTTATTGTCCTTGTTTTATTTTAGATCAGACATGCAAATATATGTGTACATTTTTCAATAAAAGGCACAACTCCTTGTCAAGCAAGCCCATTTATTTGAATGTAGACACCTCCTCTCTAGCACCTCTGGGCATTAGACATGAATATTCCCTCTCAAGTCCCCACTTCATTTCTGAACCCCTGTACACCCAAAAGCGCCCACTAACTGGGGCACAGGTGCCCCCTCTGGTATGCAGCTATTGAGTGGGGAGCACCTGTTGACGTAAATTCAGGAAACAACTATGTCTGAGGCCCCGCCTGGGATCACAGATAAAGTCACTGGAATGGGCCACCATCAGGCAGAAGGATAAGTACAGCGCTTGGTTGAATACTCCAGCAAAACTGGAATGTTTCCTGTTAGATAGAATCCTTCCAACTGGTGTAGTTTACACACACTTTTATGCATGCATTTATTTTATTTTGATTTTTCATACATGAAAATTCTGTTTTAGTGTTTGTTCAGTGATTTGTCCTGAATTTAAAAAGTTAATTTTCATTATCATCTTGATTTTATTTGTACTGTGAAATTTCTTATCAGCCTGAGGTAGAGGAGCCTTTTTTAGCATGGACCAATAAGAAACTGCTTCTTTTGAAAGCTGTACATTTTGAATTTTCAGCTGACCAATGTAACGGGTACCACATTTTCCATAGTTCAAATTTCAATATCTTTTTGGTTAGATTCAATGGACTTTTTATAAAACCATCTAACATTAAATTTATTATTTCTAATTTTTGTTTAGTAGATTATTTGCCCTATTTATGGCTTCTCTGGTTTTGACTTCTATATGGGTATGGCATTTTGTTAAAATCTAACCAAAATGGGAAAGGCAAAAACCATTCTAAACACCTTGGCAAAACATATAAAGTTTTAATTTAATCTATTAACAAAACTTCTGAAGATCTCACACATTGATACATTGCATACAATGCATAATTTAAAAGACTGAAAAAAAAATTAAAGAAGCAAACAACAAAATACAAAAAATAAATCTCGGAAAAGACAAGCCCAAGTACACTAAACCAGGGGTAGGCAACATCGGTCCTGGAGTGCCACAGTATGTGCAGGTTTTTGTTCCAAACCAGTTCCTTAACGAGAACTCAATTATTGCTGATGAAGCACATATTGCTTAAGTGACATTTTAATGCTTCATTTTAGTGGTCTCGCTTGTTAAGGTTCTCCAACCTTAATTGCTTATATCAATCTTAAACTGCTGCATTCAGTGTTTTAATTGCTCCTTATTAGCAATAAGATGTAAAACAGGGGTAGGCAATGTCGGTCCTGGTGAGCCGCAGTGGCTACAGGTTTTCATTCAACCCAATTGCTTAATTAGAAACCAATCATTGCCAATCTCAGACCTTATTTAATTTTATGGCTTGTTAGTCTGTGCAATGTAAGGCTTTTATATCGTAGATTTTTTTCCTTTCCAAGGATATCATCCAAATGATTTGAAGCCTAAAACAGATCATTTTCAGTCTGTCACATTTTTCTATTAAGTGTTTTATTAAATCAAACCGTGCATGATGAACACACACAGATGTAATTGGAAAAAAGCTAGCTGGAGAACTGCTGGCTGCTTTGTCTTTTACATCTTATTGCTAATAAGGAGCAATTAAAACACTGAATGCAACAGTTTAAGATTGAAATAAGCAATTAAGGTTGGAGAACCTTAACAAGCGAGACCACTAAAATGAAGCATTAAAATGTCACTTAAGCAATATGTGCTTCATCAGCAATAATTGAGTTCTCGTTAAGGAACTGGGTTGGAACAAAAACCTGCACATACTGTGGCACTCCAGGACCGACGTTGCCTACCCCTGCACTAAACCAAAAGTTTGACACTTGAAAATAAAACCACAAGAAAAAAAAAAATCGTTAAATGGACTGAGGCAAAATTATCAATAACACAAAGAAGAAAGACAAAGCCAGATAAATTATAAAAATAGCAAAAAACACAGTCTTAACACCAGTTTATAGTTGTGGACAGTGTTCTTTTCTATTGTCCTATAGTTCTAGCAGAAGAAGATAAATTGTAACCTTATCTTGCAGAATGTCTAGTCTCATGGCCTGAATAGACATGCTTGTGGGACTATAAACTCAGGATAAAGCACCTGCATTGATTCAGCTCTTCTAGTATTCAATAGTGAAACTAAATGATTGGAATGCCAAGAACCTCCTAGTTATTCTTCCCTTATTGTCATATTCTCTGTGCAAGAAAGGACAGAGCCGCCTGTACTTCCTTAGAAGACTGGCATCCTTCAACATCTGCAGTAAGATGCTGCACATGTTCTATCAGATGGTTGTGGCGAGTGCCCTCTTCTACGCAGTGGTGTGCTGGGGAGGCAGCATTAAGAAGAAGGATGCCTCACGCCTGGACAAACTGGTGAGGAAGGCAGGCTCTATTGTTGGCATAGAGCTGGACGGTTTGACATCCGTAGCAGAGCAACAGGCACTCAGCAGGCTCCTATCACTTATGGAGAATCCACTACATCTATTAAACAGTGTCATCTCCAGACAGAGGAGCAGTTTCAGCGACAGACTGCTGTCATTGTCCTGCTCCACTGACAGACTGAGAAGATCATTCCTCCCCCAAACTATGCGACTCTTCAATTCCACCAGAGGGGGTAAACGTTGAACATTATTCAAGTTATTGTCTGTTTTTTACCTGCATTTTTTATTACTCTTTAATTTAATATTTTTTGCTGCTGGAGTATGTGAATTTCCCCCTGGGATTAATAAAGTATCTATCTATCTATCTATCTATCTATCTATCTATCTATCTATCTATCTATCTATCTATCTATCTATCTATCTATCTATCTATCTAGAGTTATAAACTGTCTCCATCCTTCTTCTCTAATACTGCAAATTTTTTGATGAAGATGAATTTGTGGTTAGACTCAAAAACAGCCTGTTCAACTGCCAATTTTACCTCCCAAACCTCTTTCAATAGAGACATACAACCTGTGCTCCACACAGTTCCAGCAGGAGCAGGCAAAGCAAACTTTACAAGAACTAAACTAAGAGAAATAATTTTTCTAAAGGTAAAAAGGTTTAACTTTTCATTTTTTTTTCTGCCACATAAAGCCTAAAAAGGAAATACAGGTCAACCCATAATTTTAGGTTAATTTGACAATACTTGCTAAATTCATTCTTGTAAAACCTTGTTGTTTAAGTATCTAAGTATTGTTAATTTAAGCATTTTCATGGATTGTTCATTATGGACTTGTGGAGTGGATACTGGCAAGTAGAACTGGCCTCAGAGGATCGGTAGAAAATGGCATTTTCAATTGGGGAAGGCTTGTGGCAATTCAAAGTACTACTCTTCGGCGCCCTGCAACATTTGAAAGTTTAATGGACTAGATGCTGACCTGACTGCCCCGTACTCAGTGTCTTGTCTATCTGGATGATGTATTGACTCATGGATCTTGCTTTGAAGCAGCACGGCTGGGCTAAAATTATGTCTGGGGAAGTGTCATCTGTTACAATGGGAAATTACTTACCTGGGGCATCGGGTAAACAGCCAGGGTGTGGCCATGGAAGCATCTAAGGTTCAAGCCATTCGAGGATGGCCGGCTCCTGTCAACGTGAGGCAGGTCAGGACTGTTATGGACCTGGCCTCATACTATAGATGATTTGTCTCCCAATTTGCCATGATCACCTCCCCTCTTCATTAGCTCACCCAAAAAGGAATAACCTTCCAGTGGGGGGATGAAGAGCAATGGGCTTTTGAATTTCTGAAGGTGGCACTTTGTGATGACCCTGTACTAGACTCGGCAGATTTATTGCAGGGTTTCATTTTCGACATTGACGCCAGTAATGTCAGTTTAGGAGCCCAGGAGCATCCTGAGTATGAGCGTGTGGTCATGTATTTTAGCAGTTCCCTATGTAAAGAAGAATGCAATTACCATGTCTCCTAGTGAGAATTGCTAGAGATAGTAGAAGCTATTCACCACCTTTGACAATTTTTTGAGTAGGGCCACTTTCCTCATGAGAAGTGTGATCACGCCACCATTCATTGGTTATTATCCTTCAAAAAACCCAAAAAACAACTGGCTGCAAAACTTAATCTTCATTATTCTGTACCCTCTGGGGACACAACATCTAAATGCCGATGCCACCTCTTAGCACCCATGACTCCAGTGTGAATGCAAGTGTTGCACCCATCAAAAAACAAGAGAGGTGGAAAGTGATAAGGAGCACACCTGTAAGTTTATCTCCCTGGATGATGGTGAGGCCCACTGGAAGTTGTGACAGGGACAGGACCAGGAGGTTCAGTGAGTCCACAGGTGAGTAGAAGCGAGACACAGACCAACCTGGGAGGAGGTGGCTCCCAAAGGGGCTGAGGTGAAAAGCTACTGGTCCCAATGGGGTAGCTTACAGTTGCATAATGGAATCTTGCAACAATGATGGTGTAATCCAGGAACAATTTGGCTCCCACCCTCATCAAAAAGCTGTGACAGTTGTGGATACTTTAATAGGGGATATGTTCAGTTGCTTCGACATGGTGAAAGAGCTTCAGTCTGATCAGGGATGAAATTTCAAGAGTATGGTGTTTCAGCACGTTTGTGAACACTTGCAGATTTGGAAGACCCACACTACACCCCTGCATGCCTAGAGAGATGGCCACCAGCTATCACCAGAGCAACTGGGACCAGCAACTGTCCATGACCCACCTAGCATGCTGAATGGCATTTCAAGAGGTTTTGGAACGCGAGCTGGGGACACCCGCTTCAGTGATGAATGTGGCCACACTGGGACCCTGTGAGATACCAGCCAGCCCTGAATATGCTTGTCGCCCTCAGGACCACCTAAATACGGCATATGCCTTCACCCATCAAAATATGCACAAAGCCGGTGTTGCCCAAAAGCAGCAGTATGATTTGCAAACCTAAGGTTGACCAGTCCAGACCAGACCAGTCCATGTAACTCAGTTTGGGTGTTTAGCCTATGATAAAAAAAGTGTTGGTCCCCAAAATTCAACAGTGCCTGTATTGGAGGACCATGTCAAGTGCTGGAATGTGTGGGTAAAGTGGTCTTCTAGGTGCAGATTCCACAGCAAAATCAACAAGTGTTCCTACATCAGGACCGACTGGCGCCTTATTGTCGTGGAACTGAGAGAAGCTCAGGAATATCAGAGGATTCATCGGAGCCGGCCCGACAAGGGAATTCTACACCTGGACACCTTACTCAGGAGGTCGATGAACAGCCAGGCCCCCTACGCCCCCATGAGGCATGCAAGACAGATGACCAGGCTACCAAGACAAAATCAGGAGTTTGAGATTCTTTAAAGGGCGAGTGATTTTAGAGGAGGAGGCAGTGTAGCATCCTGGCTGGGGTGAAGCCTGAGGGAAAGTGACTGTGGGTCAAGTCAAGGGTGAAGATGGAGAACGGCATGGAGGAGGGACCTCTGGGATATAATTGACAGTAAAGAGAAGAAAGGGGATGGCACTCTGAATGGAGGGGCAGGGAATGGAGGAAGGGATTTCTGGATGGTTAAGAAAGTGTAGAGAGGGAGTTGAGCGGGGTACATGAGGTGGGTTACAGATATGGAACATTGGCGGTGTCTCTCAGGGCCACAACAATTAAAGATTCTTAGACAATTATAAATAGTTCAAGTTCAAAGTAATTCATTTTGCTTTTAAAAGATTTGTGTCATTTTTTTTACTGTTTGAGTAAACTATTCTGCAATCCCTTTGTCATGCAGTTTCTTTTGAACCTGTCACGGTGAGGTCACTACAATATTATCTTTCATCACTAGCCAATCAAATTTTTTAAGCCACTCACTCTGAATACTTGATAAGCACTGTTTAGATTAATGCTTTTCATTTTGAAGGACACTGTGCTGACAGTAATTCGAAAGACAATGTGCAAAAGTTAATTCCCCAGATGGACCACTTTTCACAATGTGTTCATTCAGTTATAGGCTAGGCTAGGCTTAGAAGTTTCCCTCTTTTATAAATAAGTAAATAATGTTATTTTCTGACTAGACTGTTAACACATTATGGCTTAATATAGTAGTGTTATTGAGCAAATTAACGAATTAGACAATTAATTTTAAAGATGTTTAATTTTAATTGTTGCAAAATATCCACCACTTTACAGCTCACAGCATTAGTAATATTCAGTCTTTGCAAGGGAATTTTGATTCAGAGGTTCTGCTCTCTATTTTATGCACTATTGGGCTACTTTCCACTTTTGTAATTTGTTTTTATAAATATGCAGCCTCTTCACATAAAGCTTACACATTCCTTCCTAAGTTGGAAGGGAGAGAGAGAGAGAGAGAGAGAGAGAGAGAGAGAGAGAGAGAGAGAATTTGTTGGCTGAAAGTACTTAATGATAAAGTGTCAGAGAGAGGATATGCAGCATTATTATTGTAAACAAAAACCAAGACAAAGACAAAAACCATTGACATAAAATCATTTTCTTAAACTGAAATAAAATAATTTAGCAAAGCTGAGATGAAAAAATAAAACTATACAAATCTATTAAAGTAGCTGAAAAAAATAACCAAAATAATAAATTTCCAGAAATGGAATTACACACAGGGTAACACAGAGTAAACAACGAATTTATTCAATATAACGACTCAGAACTTATTATTAATATATGTGATTTGATTGATTCTTCTTTAGTTTTGCATTTTGCTAGTGTCCTTGTCCCTAATTAGACAGTAGCTGCAGCCGACTCAGGTTGCACAGGGAGCCCAGCTCCTCTAGGACGGCACATCCAAATATGCCATCACAAGGCTGTATCTCCCAGCACAGTCTCACGAGCATGGAGGAGATACCAGGAGATGCATCATTATACGAGGAAAGCTGGACAGGACCGTAGAAGGGCATCAAGCCAGAAGCAGGACTATTTTCTGATCATTTGTGTGAGGAGGAACAGGAGGAGCAATGCCAGAGCCCTACAACATGACCTTTCAACTGGCTGCTGTTGCGCATATGACCAAACTGTCAGAAACTGATTTGGACATTTATTGTGTCCTATCTTATTTCCTGAAAAAGTTGTCATTTTTTGCAATCTTTTTGTAATACCATTTTGAATGTTGACAGGCAGTGCCATATGGAGATATTTGCATTGGCCGTGTCCAAGGTAACTTCCCAGAATTCCCCAGGAACACGTATTGTGTGACACTTTAGTATGATTCTATAAATGGTCATATTATGAGCCATTCAGGCATTGTTTGGATAAACAAAAGATGCGTATGTGCCCAAAAAAAGAAGTCTGACTGCATTCTCGTACCATTGCTCACGTACTGAAGTGTCAGCATGTCACTGCCAGATCTAAACACTAGTGTGGAGAGTCACTCACATACTGAAGAGTCTATAGCTAAAGGTGGAAGCTGCCGCCACACTTTTAGTGGCATTACACATATACTTTGTCAGCATGCCTGTGTCAATCAAACACAGAAAGCTCTGCAGTTTACTGGTGACTTTGGTGACGCTGTGGGAAGATAAGTAAATAAGTCAAGGTAAACAGGTAAATAACATTTGATGTGGCTTTTATATAAGTAACATACATTTTTTTTATTGAAGACTATCACTAAACATAATCACAAACAGAACTTTACACAATACCTTGGTGAGCTCGGCATGCCTTGCTCATCCTCATCAGAGGGTAAATATTATTTACCCTATACAATTCCAGGCAACTCACACCGAGACAAACAAGACTTGAGCTGGGAGAGCGTTTTATCTGAGTTGAGCTCTGTCAATGATGGGGGATGGGACAGCAGGCTGCTTCCTGCTTGTGCTGATAGACACATTTACAAAACAAAATACACTGATGGAGAGGTGCAAATGGATGTAAGGTGGGCTGGGATTACAAGTTTTTTCATAGGCTTCAGGGATTCTAGTGTTAAGAAAGAGGCACTTTATTATAAACACAAACATACAGAGGACAAAATTGTGCTAAATAGGCTAGTTGCGTGTCTGGCCTCATTATTAGCTAACTGCCTGATGGCTAAGACATAGGAAGCTAATAGTTTACATATTATGTTCACATAAAGCATGTGAAACAAAATAAACCATAACAAATACTGTAGAAGCTAGAAATAATCTAAACTGTCTACTAAATTAATTTCAAAGTGTAGTAAAAGACTAACTATAACTAACTTCTGTAAATATAGACAGAATTTAATTAACCAATACCAAATCATGAAACTGGTTGCAGTAAAATCCTGAAATATGCATGGCCCTACATGCAAAACCAGGGTAAAACTACCTCTACATTAAAACTGCTTTGATATAATTAATTTAATCTTAACATAAAACAGTTGTGTTTTATTTTTATTTTTGTAGAACCTTCAGCAGAAATTACTGTTTCTCCAAAACAGTCATGTAATGAAGCAACATCGCAACTGTGTGTCATAAGGTGTTTTGTTGGGGAAACTGTGCAGTTAATGATCTCCATCAGTGGAAACAGTGACCAGTACACAATTCATTGGTTTAAACTGTACTCCGCATATGGCAATACATATAACAGGTAATGAGCTAATTACATGCAATCACTTTATTATCCACCTGTTGTGATAAAGTGCATGTACTGTATTAGAAATTAGTACACATTACTTAAGTTAAGAATTCAGAGTCAACTATATGTGTGGTGAATGTACTTTGGTGTAAATAAATTTACAATACTATGCATAAGTAAAAATCCAATCATCCATTCACTTTTCTAAACCAAACAGGTGAACTTTTGGGTTATGAGGGCCATGGGCCTATCCTGTCAGTATTAGATGCAAAGCAGACACAAGCCCTTGATATGGTGTTTGACAATCACAAGACACATTCAGGCACATACTCCAACATGCTATAGAATCACCAATTAACTTAACATGCAGATTTTTGGATGATGATCAAACATATAAATTAGAATTTTACAGTACTCTGTATATGCCACCCTATTTTTTTAACTTGAATCTGCACATGGCATATGGGAACTGAATAGGAATCCACACAAACATGAAAAACATTCAAACTCTATAATTACACAATGGGACCTTGGACCTAGGACCTAAAAATATGATTTACTACAAAAATGACAAAAAATTTTAGTTGAGCCCATCATTCTCAACAAGTAGACAACATACAGAAGCAAATAAAAAAGTTGGGTACTGTAGCACACTGTGTACAGTACATTATAAAGTGACTTTTATGTTTTGACAGCTATATACAACTTTTGCTAAAAATTACACAAATATTCTGGAGAAAACCCATAGAAGATTTGTTGTGTTAGTTCCAGGAGTGTGAGTTTTGGGCTATGATGAAAGATAAAAGAAGCCAAAACTCTTAAGATAAAGATGTGGCATGAGAGTGTTTAAAGTCAGTAAATGTGGTGGATTATTTTGAAATCAATTCTTTAGTAAGGATAGATTGACATAATTGGAAGCTGTTTAATGGTGTTGTTCATGCCAATGTTAAACACTTTTATTCAGAAAATCGTTAATATATTAAACAAGTCACCTTAGTAGTGTGTTTGAGGTAACTCTGGAACCTTGATAGCTTAACTTTAAGTTTAATTTAAATTTAGAAATTTCAGGCGACAAGATTATGATGAGCAGTACAAAGGATTGCATAAAAAATATATTTTAAAATGGAATTTTTCACTACCTAACATTATTATTAAATATGACTATTTTGACTAGATATATTAAAGTGATTTTTTGAATGTATGTGTTTAAAGAAAATAAACTTTGTGTATTAATTACTTTTAACAGTTACAGACAAAGGCTAACTAATTCAATGAATCACTCTTCAAATAATTTCAAACTTCTCAATGATGGGCTCATTCTGAAACTTAAGAAGGTCCAGGAGAATGACTATTTTCCAAACTTATACTGGGCACAGCTACAAACAAAAAATGAATTGGAACTGAAAGATTATTCAGAATCATATGAGATTTACACATTTGACAGCATTACTCCACTTCAACAAACCTTTTACTTTATATTGGATAGTGAACCGATAGGTAAGAAAACTGACTTTACTTTTATACAGCAGAATTGTGGAAGATGTTTTACATTTTTAGAGCAGCATTAATCCTTGGTATATCTTTTCTATATATCTATTTATCGATAATTTTGCTGCACTAAGGACAAGGCAATGGAGTAGCAGGCAGATTTGTCAGTTAACAGTATGTCTTTGAACTAATATACAAAGCCCAAGTCCACAGAGGAATCTTTGTATGCATACATTCAAAATCTTTAATGTGCTTCTCTATACTGGTCTCATTATTAATTTACTTTAAAAGAAAATATGTTCTGGTACTATATTCATATCAAAGAACATTTTCCATTTTATGAATATTTTATTTTGATATTTTTAGAATTTTTTTCCCCCCGTTAGATATGGGTGCATACCTACCTGGAGACTCAAGTGTAATTTCTTTACGTTCCTACACAAATGTCTCTTTGACTAGTTTTGTGAACTGGATTATGGAGCCAGAAAACCTGACACTGCCTGATTCTTCCTATACTTCTTTGGCTAATGGCACAAATGAAATGGAAATTCATGAATTGAAGTAAGTAAATGATTCTGTCAGATCCATATGTTAGTTGGTAATTGTCAGACATATTGTCTATTATCGACTTCGCAATTATCTCTATTTCTGATAACAACATATTTATAAACAATTATTATTGGTGTTTTTAATAATAGTAAAAAAGGGCTATTAGTTATACAGTGTAAAATAAAACATACTATATTTTGCTTTGACATTTAATAGCATTGCAGAACTTATTACATTTTCTACTATACATATGAGAATACTACTACTATTACTTAACATTCAACTATTTCATAATACTTTTTTAAACAATAGGTTAAATTGTTCCTTTAGCTGTAACTTAAAATGAGATAACCATTTTAACTATTCTAACCTGTCTTTTGACACACTGAAAAGTGAATGCTTTATTTAATAGGGTTCTCTAGAAACATTTAATCTTTCCATGTAATTTATTCAGGAGATGGAGCAAGGCAAAAGTGATCCAGGTTGTAGGAAACTACAGAATCATAGCAAAAGATTGGGTGAAATTGTTACAGTTACTTCAGTCCTTAAGTAAAATTAATGTTATTCTTTAACTTCTGAATTTCATTGGTCAAGTAAAGTGCAGTAACAACACTTTAGCAGCAGCAATGTTTGCAGCACATGGAGTATTTGAGATATAAGTATGTGATGCATATGTGGTAATACAAGATGTCTGTTTTTTTGCTATGATGAAAACATGCCTTGAGTAGTACCCATGTGTGCCCATCTTGTTAATACACCATGGTTTCCAAAGGGATAAAAGTATTTACATTTATTTGTAGTGATGCAACATAAAACATTTACTTTTGGGCTCAATATGTCCTGTGTTAAGGTCTTTTGTTGTTTTTAAACCAAAGTAGATTTCTGAAATCAGTAGGCTATTTCTTTAAGCAGGGAATTGTAGAATGATATTGGGCTTTGTGGGTATTGTAGTTAGATTTTTTGTTTTTTGAGGTCTGTTACAGATTTTATTAGCTGACATTTACGTACAGTGCCATGAGAAAAATAATCCATTAAGATATATGAGGGTTTTTTTTTTAAATATAGCATTGCTAGAAAAAACCCAAAGAGCAGCTAGGCTAATTCTAGGACTGAAAAATCTGAGCTATGAGACAAGGCTGAAGAAGGTGAACCTTTCAGAAAGCAAACAGAGATTAACAATTGATGTGACTGAAATGCTTAGAATTATGGAAATTAGTACAGTGGACTCCTGCTGTAACTTTTAAAAAATCTTCAACAAGTGCATGGGGGCACAGATGGAATGGAAAATTGTCAACAGCAAATTTTTCACAAACTTTACAAAGTGTTTCTACACATGCAGAACTATAGACACATGGAATAAATTATTAAACAGTGTGGTAGACTTTAGGGACCTTCAAAAATGAACTCAAAATTGTTTTGGAGAAATGTGAATAGGATTGTTGAGGTTGTTAGGCAGAATAGCCTGTTCTTGCCAAAACAGTTTTAATTTCATAAATAAGGCAGACACTTAGCTTCAAACCTTTGGCATCTGTTTAATGTAAGATGTTCAACCATAAAATCTAACTAACCAGAAATCTTATTATCTTTGGTTACAGAAAAAGTCTTTGACAGAGTTGAATGAGACTACGTATTTAATACATTGCACAAATTTGTGTTTGTCCCAAATATAAGTGCACAAATAAAACTACTTTATACCAGTCCAGAAGCCCCTGTTCGTATTAACAACTAGGGGGCTCTTCCCCCTGCTCGCTTCGCTCGCCAACCCCTGGGTGGGCACTATGCGCCAGCCACTTCACGGCTCTGCCACTCACGTATGGGTAAGCGGATGTACAATTTAAACAGATTGTTATTTTCATGGGAACTGTTACATATACATAATAGAACTAACTATTTTACATTACAGCGAGTAATTAACCATAGTAAAAAATAGTACAACATAATAAATTGAAAGAAAATTATGTTTCATGTTGTATTAGAGATATTTGGCTTTGAAATTAATACGCAAATACTTTTTAAACTTACACTTTTACTGTAAAACTTCAGTAAAAACAATATTTGGAATTAACTTTTCTTCAATATTGCATTGCATTTTGATTCTGTGTTTGGACATACATCGTGACAATGCAATGTATAACTGCCCATGAGTGAATATTGTTTCTTTCTTTCTAATAAATAAACCGACTTTTTGGAATCTTTGTCCCTGTGATTTGTTAATTGTCATAGCAAAAGCTATTCTAAGGTGAAACTGTAAACGTTTTAATATGAATGGCATATCAAGATCACCTTTGGTGTCTAATATTATGTGCTGAATAGGTATTACATTACCTTTCTTGTCGGCTGTTAAAATTTTACATGTTAGAATTGTTCGATTAATTTTCAATACCACTAATCTTGTCCCATTGCATAGCCCATCACTCATACATAACTAACGCAATAACATTACGATACATCCTTCTTTCAACAATAACTCAGCCATTGGAAGACCGGACAATGTTAACGCTTGTAGATATTCTATGGGATATTGTAAGTTGATGTTTTCATCTTTCGCACTATCACCACCAACTGCTTCAGCCTAGTCTATTGATATGCATTTAATCAATTTGCCCTGTAACCGATCAACAATTTTCTCTTTAATTTGTTTAACTTCATCATTTCTCTCTGCTAGAATTGCCCGTGTACTCATGATTGAATGTATAAAAATACTGTTCAGAAAATCTTCTTTAAAGGATGAAAATGAGAACATTTCATAAAGGACTTAAAATGAGGAAAATGTATAATTTATGAAAGCTGAGAGCACAGGAAGTGTGTCTGACAAAAGCAAACATTCACACAAATGAGAGGTGAAAGGACCATGGGAGTGGTTGTAAATGGTTGAGAGGACTTGAAAAAATCTCTTGGCAATAGTCTCGTCTCAAGATTTTCTTTTATATTAGAGAGATATGATCTTAATCTACTTCACCCTAGAATGTGGTACTCAACAAGAGTACCTTATATCAACATTGTTTTTTTTTTTTTTTTGCCACCATTGAGCCATTGGCCATTCACTTTTGAAATGCATTAGAGATAAAGAGGATTATCAGAAAAGGACTTGAACAGAAAATTTCACTATACAGGGGGTCCTCAGGTTACAACGTCTCGACATAAGACGTTTCGAGTTTACAACACTCTCTCCCATTAAAACTTTAAAAAATTGAGATGTGAGTGTTTTGGCTTACAGCATTAGTGTTGTACTTACAGACTATGTGGGCGAACTAGTTTGGTTGCACGCAGCAGAAGAATATGCAGTAATGCGGTGAATGATGAGGGCGTTGGCGAACTAGTTTGGTTGCATGCGGAGGAAGTGTTCTGTTTCTGTTGCTTTGTTTGGCAACTTTTTGGACCTTATCATGGTTCCTAAACAAAAGTCAGAGACTTCAGTTGGTAGTGCATCACAAAGCCATCACGATGGAAGTGAAATTAGACATTGTAAAGAGATCAGAAGGAATAAAGGTAAGGAATTTTTTTTACACTCGTTTTTGTCATTTTTTTCTGTTACTACAGTACAGTGTACAATACAGTATATTTATGTCCTTTTCCTTTCCTTTCTGTGGCTTAGTTGTGTTTTTATGTAGATTATGTTTTTGCAAATGTGTTAGGATAGGTAAGTGACTTAGGCTAGGGTGTGTTTTGACTTACACCAAAATCTGGGTTACATCACTGCTGTAGGAACAGAACTGTGTCATAACCTGAGGACCCTCTGTACACAAATAACATAGTACTGTATATATCAGACACACAAACATCCTTACCAGTAGTCCATAATGCACTAGCAGAATTTCAAAAGATATCTGGACTCAAAATCAATTTGAATAAAAGTGCTTTTTCCAGTGAACTCTTTAGCCCACAATACTAGACCTTTCTGTTCATTTTATCAGAAAAGTTTAAATATCTATGGGTAAACATCACAAGTAAATATAAAGATCTTTTTCAACATAATTTTGCAATCCGCATAGAAAAATATCAAACAAAATGTGAACAAATGGTCTACCTATTATCTCCCATTAGTAGCGATAATCAATAGAATCAATACTGTCAAGATGAACATCCTTCCCAAGCTTCTTTTTATTTCAGAGCATCCCTGCATACATTAACAACTCATTCATTAAGAAATTAGATTCAATGATAACCTTACCTTCAATGATAACCTTCTTTGTACCCCTGGAAATACTAATTATTGTCAATGCAGCAATAATCCAATTGTCCATCAATCACTCAGAGTATAGAATTGATGCAGAATGTTCTTCAAGGCAGAGAAGCTTTTATCTTCTGCACCTCTACATGATAATCACCTTATTCTGCCCACTCAGACTTACACAGTATTTAATCTTTAGAAAACATCCAAAATTAAAATATTTAGAGAACTGTATATAGATATTTTTGCATCGTATGAGCAATTATGCTGCAAATGTAACTTCTCAGCAACACAAATTTTCCATTATTTTCAAATCAGAAGTTTTGCTAAAAGAAACCTCCCTAATTTTCTATGTCTGTCACCAATTTCTATTCCAGAAGAAATACTGTTGAGTCTTCTCAATAATATATAAAACACACTGAAGTCTCTTTCTTTCAAAGATCCTAAGGTATGGTGGGGGAAAGGATCTTTCACTTAATATCTCAGAAAAGGAGTGTAAGATAGTCATGCATAGAATACACTCTGGCTCTATATTGGCAAAGCATTCACTTATTCAACTTAAAATCTTTTATCAGGGGATTTGGTCTCGTCTGTTTCAGGAGATGGATGTCTGATGAGGAATTCAGTTAGCAGCAGTGTTAGTTTACTTTTTTTACCATCATCCTGAGGTATCCTCTATTTAAAGAACATAGGGGGCTTTAATTAAAGTAAATGCAAATTTGCAAGCATGAATAGCAGAAAAGGAGCTCAGAAAGAAACCGATAAGATAGCTAAAACTTAATTTAAATTTAAAAAGGCCTCAAGTTCAAGATATGGCCTACCAGAGACCAACTGCAATAGATTGGTGAAATAATTGATCTCCCAGGCCCTGACAGTGCTATATCACCTCCATCCGAGAGCGAAAGTGAGAGCCAAAGTGCAAGTGAGTTGTGCCAGGAGAACTCATTGATTCCAGAAGATTAATTGAAACTGAAAATGGCCTTACTATCCGCACTGTCAACTACTCCCCCATTAGCCAGCTACACCGACTCCAACTGAGCTTGCTACTCCACCCATTGAGCATGGAGAAGACTGAAAAGAACAGTCCAGAGCTGAAGCTAATAGAGTAAAAGAGTAATATAAAGAAGGTTACATATAATACAAATGCAAATGATATAAGGAAAGACATAAAAGACATAAACAAGTCAAACCAGACGCTGCTTCAGGATATTAAAAACCAGGAGAAATGTTTAAGTAATTGCTTTGAGGCAACCATTAAATGTATGGAGGAAAAAATTGAGGACAAAATACAGGAAAATGCAACTAAGTTTGAGAGTAAATTTAGATCACTTGATGCTTAGTTTGAGGACATTAAGCAAACGTTCATGACTCGTATTGAAAAAGTTGAACAACTGGCATCTACCTCTGATGGAAAAGCAATGGTTGCAAAATCTGAATGCAAAGTGCTTGGAGACAGACTAGCTGCACTGGACGATGGATACAGAAGGAATAATATCAGAACTGAAGGTTGCCCTGAAAACTGTGAAAGTCCAAACAAAGTGAAATTTATAGCTGAACTATTCTCTAAAATAATTGGAGAGGACTTCAAATCAGACACCAAGATATCATCAGCTTACCACATATGTGGATAGAATGCCTCAAAACCTAGAAGCCTCATTGTGTGTTTTGGCAAATTACAATATCAATTAAATGTGCTGTATTAAATGTGTGTCACTTCTCAGACTGAAACATGAGATTATATTTAAAAATAACCACATTCATATTTTTCCTTATATCTCACCTTCAACACCTACTAAACGTGAGGCATTTTACAAAATTAAACAGCACTTAAAGGAAGCTGAAGTCAGATACAGCCTCTTGCATCCTGCTAAATTGAACCTGGATATTCAAGGCAAGTTCTGTATTTTTAGTTCTCTGGAGGAACCAGAAAAAGAGCTAAGAAAATTAATCCCGACACTTTTATTGTGAATCATATCGTGTCCTGGCAAGGCAAAGAAGATCTTACCTGCTATTGGGTCCATTCACAATGAGACTTCTGCCATTATTATACTTTCTATTTCTTTCTTGGCTATTTTTATGTTTCTATCTATTATAAAAAAAATTCTTTCCTGGAAAGCAAACAGCAAGTCTACCGATACATGATTTTCTCGGAAGACATTTTAAAGACCCGCGAGACCAAAGACACGCCCTACTTACAATCTACCCGCGAGACCAAAGACACGCCCTACTTACAATCTATAAAATAGGACAATAGGCAGCAAAACATTCAGTCTTGTGAAGGATTTGAGCACACACAGATCCAGGGCTCTCAGCACATATAAAGCGTATAAGGACAGTACGTTATAAATTAAATGTAATCTAAGCGAAGAAGAAAGCAGCGCGGAGAATAGAGACTCAAATGCATTGGACAGAAAAAAGAGCAAAAAAGAATAATCGGGGTGCAAATTCAGAAAATAAGGAAAGTAATTATCAGCCCAGAACAAGTGGAATTGAAAAAAAGCATGTCCAGTCCAGCTCAGAATTAAAAGACAATGAGTAAAAGACAAAGTAGAACTTCATAAAGACATTTACAAACGTTGGTGCTAAACACAAGCAGAGCAGGTTAGAGACTATGAAACCAGGGAAATTAGAAAGGCTCAAAAAAAAGAATAATTAAAAAAAAAACATTGGCGCTGTACACATGTGGAGAAAGTTAAAGGATATGAAAGTAGGAAAATTAGAAAATATAAAAAAAGAAAGTAAAGATCGCAATAGCGTAAACAAACAAACTGCCTCATTTAACTATGCACCAGTCTAACTTTTACTTATTTATTATGTTCTACTATACGGTTATCTTTCAGCCTATGAATTTTTGTTAATCTAACTGATATTCTTCTAACTTTGCACAGTTTTTGATAAGTGGATCAGGATGCATTTCACTGCATGTTGTCCTGTATAACTATGCGTGTCACAAATAAAGAATCTTGAGAATTTCAAAAACAGAGTTTACCACACATGCATTTATTGGTTACTTTGTTAATGTATATATATTTATCTGTCTGCTTATTTAAAAAGCTAAATTTACCCCAGGAGTCTAGCCCTTGTACAAAAACCTAGAGAAAAGCTGGGGTATCACCTTGGTAACCCCATGTACTTTTGGAACTGTGAAAGGAAAATAGCACGACTTTACAGACAGGAGTCCAATGCAGAGCTCTACTTACATTTTTACTTTGAAAAAAAAAAATTATCAACTGCTGATGATGTAGATCTTTTTGTCTGTGCTAAAATTCCAAACAGAGAAACCTATCCTGACCTCATTAAAAAGATTCAGCATATTGGGACTCACAAGATTACAAAAATTGTTTTTACAGAAGTTCTGAAATAAAAGTGAAACTAATGAAATAGCAACAATTCAAAGAAAAAAAATCTTAAAAGTGTGTATCTGGAAAACCAAACACGGGGGTTGGCAAGCTCAGCGAGCAGGGGGCAAAGCCCCCTAGTTAATTACAATTATAAATTTTTTTTCACCAAAGTAGACAATTTAACATCATACCCTTGGTTTATTGTATTAGGACTGTACTATCACACATTATCTTGTTGTCCATGGCTACTGTTTAACATTATTCACTGGGTTTACTCTTTCAGGACTGTTTAAGATTATATTCTAGGTTTATAGTAATTGGACTGTATTGTCATTAGATATTACTACTTTAATCCTCCTACACTGCTGCTAGGGAACTTGTTTTGTCTTGGACATGCTCTGTCTCTAGGTATGTCAGAAGAATGTGGGACTTCATGAAGTGTGATCTAGCCTCACATGGGGAAGCAAAATGGAGGTTGGGGGGCTGGGTGGGAAGAAAGAGAACAATAGATCCTTTTAACCCTTACAACTGTAAGTGCCAATGCAACAATAGGCTTCATAGCAATAACTCCTGAAAAAATTGGAAATTAAGGTCAAAACTATCATATGTAACTCTATTCCAGCTATACAAAGAATACTAGAGGTGTGGGAATTCTTATACAAAGAGCAGTTCCATTTGTAGTATCAGATGTAGTATTTGATTCTGAAAGGCAATATGTGACCATTATGGGTAATTTATTTAACTGTAAAGTGATTTTGATAAATATCTACGCACCCAATGTTGATGATAGAGACTTCATCCAAAACATATTTCCATCCATTTCAAATGTGAACACTCACAAAATTATAATGGCTGGAGACTTTAATTGTGTTTTAAATCCAGACCTGGGGCCTCATGTATAAATGGTGCGTACGCACAGAAATGTTGCGTACGAACGTTTCCACGCTCAAATCACGATGTATAAAACATAAATTTGGCACATTTCCACGGTACCTCATACCCTTGCATACGCAATTTCTCCGCAATTTCTTTGCAGACTGGCGGCACCCAGCGTCAAAGAAGTGCTACTGTTCCCGTGTGGTCACCCTTTCTTTCTTAGACCCACATTCCTGACGCGGTTTTATAAATACACTGAAACTAACTGCATATTGTTTATTAGTGTAATGCATCTGATTGTAATTAACCTGCAGCAATATAATGGTCCAGGGAATAGCCATAGTATTCCAAATACCATAACTGCTTTAGTGTTGTTACTCTCAATGCATCTTCTTCTTCTTTCAGCTGCTCCTGTTAAGGGTTGCCACAGCAGATCATCTTTTTCCATATTACTCTCACTGCACCACTCGGAGTATTTATATCACTGTATCTGAGTGGGGAATCACAACAGCAGCTAATTGGAAAGAGAATTATCGGTATACAGCATGAAGCAGACGCTGCCTGAGCCACGGTCTTTCCTGTACGGACTTCGTGGTTTAGAAAAAGTTTCATCCCAAGAACTATAAACGCACTCAATCAGTCCATCAAGTGCTCCTTGTAGAACTGTTTGTACATATAAGTACAATTACCTCACTGTAAAGTTGCACTAGTTATAATATTGAACAACCTGCGCCACTTTATAAAGCGCGTATTTACATATGATGACGATATCATTTTTAAGATGAAATGCAGCAAAATATGTTGATTATATTATACAGATAAAACTTTAACTTCATTTAAATAATCTGTATTGTTAATAATTAAACATGTGAGGACACGGTGCCGCAGTGTTAGCCAGTTCAGGGATTGTTCCTGCATTTCGTTGTATTCTTGTTGGTGCTGACGCGACACTGGAAGGATAGACGGATAGAATAATTAAACATGTACTACGAAGATATTTCAATGTTCCTTAAAAGTTTTGAAGAATCGGCGTTCTAAGCTTACAAATGGCTTCATGTCTATTACAGAGCTGATTGTGTGGCGATTGGGTATTCGGAGAAAGAAAAGTAAGGACAGGAATTTGAGGTTAGTACGTTTGAAAGAGACAGTACTTCTGTAATAAATTATTTCATCGAAGGTCGCGCATGGCGCAGCAAGCCTCTTGCGTGAGACATGAACAAGCACTGTGCCACCGTGTTCCCATGTTTAATAACATGCTTTCATTCCTATCATCATGAAAAAGATATCACGTATACATCTCAGTATTTTAATTATTCAGAGAGCTGTAATATCACGAATGTAATGGATTATGTGTCCTGTCGGAGAAAGAGAAAGCCCATTTAAGAAGCAGATAGTGATTCACACACAGAGCACATAGAAGATCAAATACAGAACAGAGCATTTAACGTGCTACTTTAGTTACAATGGGATTTAAGAAACTAGTAAATTAAACGATTTTAAAATGAAGTTTATGATGTTCTACTTTAATGGCAAAATAAACTACGTGATTAAAGTGGAAATTTCAAGATTAAAGTTGACATTTCGTGCTTTTTTCCCACTGTGTGCCTATTTTTTTTTGTCTGTACCCTAATAAGCTTTCATATGACACTCAGACGGTCCGCTACGAGTCGCCTTTTCATGGCGACTTTGATATGTGACTTCTTTTTTATTTCGGGCACTGTGCGACTTTGTGAACTTGAGCTTTCGAGTTTCTCCGACACTCTGTCACTCGATCAACTTCCTTTTGTTGATTATACCACTGTTTAAACCAACAAATAGTATGTTTTTCCTTTGCCTCCACTTGGTATTTGCTGAAATTCTTATATTTTTCCCTGTGCTTTTCCCATTGTCTTTTCACAGAAGGCTATTTATATTGATTTGCATATTCAAAGAGGCGTAATTCTGGGAGGAGTTGGGGCGGGACAGAAGGCGCGTGCATGTGCATTACTTTTCACACTGATCGGGATTTATGTAGCGGAAGAACGTGGAAGTTTGCGTACGTACAGATTACTGCATCTTGATTTTTCTGTGCGTACGCACATTCCCGCTTTTGTGCTTACGCCATGTTATAGTGTGAGTTCAACGCACGGCGTTATACATTAGGCCCCTGAAAAGGTCTCCGGTCACAGGGGCCATAACATCTAACAACGCAAAAACAATTGCACAGCTTATCAGATGCTTGGAGAGTTCTAAATCCACACTCAAGAGCATATTCCTTTTTCTCACCAGTACTTCACTGTTACTCAAGAATTGATTACTTCTTTATATAGATTTTTTGCCCATGATCAAATCTTGCAAGTACAATGCTATTGCTATTTCCAACCACACCCCTTTGATCATGTACAGTAACTCAAACCATTATGCTCCACATACTCCACTCACATTTGGCATCTTAACCCACTTTTTTTAGCAGATGAGAACTGTTTATAGCTAAGCAAATTGATTTTTTTAGAGACAAATACATCCCAGAGCTCTCTACAGGAATACTCTGGGAAACTCTGAAGGCATTTTTAAGAAGACAGATTATGTCATATCTCTCTTACAGAAATAAATCGGAAACCAATAAAGCATCAGAGTTAATTAGTGAAATTGCCAGAATAGATCGAGAACATGCCAGGTTTTCAAATGAGACACTTTAGAGGAAAAGACAGGCTTTGTATTTAGAACTCAACCTCTTGTGATATCATTATTATGAACACAGAGAGAAGGCTAATAAGATCTTAGCTCAACAAATCCACAAGCAGGAAGTTCTCAATGCAATACCAGTAATTCCCATCACAGACGGAGACAAAATCAGTCATCATCCAACCCTCTATATCCTAACACAAGGTCACAGGGGTCTGCTGAAGCCAATCCCAGCCAACACAGGGCGCAAGGCAGGAACAAATCCCTGGGCAGGGTGCCAGCCCACTGCAGGGCACACACACCCACACACCAAGCACACATTAGAGACAGTGGGAGGAAACCTGAGCACCCAGAGGAAACCCATGCAGACACGGAGAGAACATGCAAACTCCACGCAGGGAGGACCCGGGAAGCAAACTCAGGTCTCCTTACTGCGAAGCAGCAGCGCTACCACTGCGCCACCGTTGCCGCCATAGAGGCAAAATCTTTACCATAAAAATATAATGCACACAGTTAGAAATTACTATAAGTCCTTATATTCTACTCCGTTAAAAGAAGAAAAGACACAGTATAATGCATTTTTCGATGCATTACGGATACCATAGCTAAGTACTCTCAGTGCAGAGGAATTGGATAAGCCTCTGACATTACTAGAATTACTAGATGCTATAAAATCACTTCAGAGTGGGAAGGCAACAGGCCGTGATGGATACCCTGCTGAATTTTATAAAACATTTTCAATTAAGTTAGCTCCCCTTTCACTAACAACATTTACAGAAGCCAGAGACAATAAAATTCTACCTCAAACTTTTCACCAAGCATTAATTACCATCTTTCCTAAGAAAAATAAGGACTTGTTACAATGTGCATCATACAGACCAATCTCACTTCTGAATAATGATGTTAAGATACTCTCCAAAGTTCTAGCTAGAAGGATCGAGAAAGTGCTCCCATCTGTAATATCACAAGACCAAACTGGATTTATTAAAGGCAGACACTTAGCTTCCAATCTTTGATGCCTGTTTAATGTAATATATTCACGTGCCTGTTTAATGTAATATATTCACGCACAAAGTCTATCACTGAGATCTTATTATCATTGGATGCAGAAAAAGGATTTGATATGTTGAATGGGACTACCTTTTCACCACATTGCACAAATTTGGATTTGGCCCAAACATATGTGCATGGATCAAATTACTGTATAACAGTCCAGAAGCTTCAGTTTGCAATAACATTATTTCAGACATTATTTCAGACTACTTCAGGCTAGAATGTGGTAATACACATGGATGCCCCCTTGTCACCACTGCTATTTGCAATTGCCATTAAACCACTGGCAGTTCACTTTCGAAATGCTTCTGATGTAAAGGGGATTATCAGAGAGGAACTTGAACACAAAATAGCACTATAGATAGATAGATAGATAGATAGATAGATAGATAGATAGATAGATAGATAGATAGATAGATAGATAGATAGATAGATAGATAGATAGATACTTTATTAATCCCAGGGGGAAATTCACAGATGCAGATGATATGGTACTATATATATATATATATATATATCAGATCCACAAAATACTGTACCTGCAGTCCTAACAGTACTTGAAGAATTTCAAAAGATATCTGGAGTCAAAATTAATTTGAATAAAAGTATGTTCTTTCCGATGAAACTCTCTTAACACACAACATTAGATTGGACACCTTCCCTTTTATCATCACAGATCAGTTCCCTAGGGGTAAACATCCCAAGTAAACATAAAGCTCTTATTCAACAAAATGTTGCTGTCCGTATGGAAAAACTTAAGCAAGACCTGCATCTATCTAACTTTAGCAGGGAGAATTAACACTGTCAATATGAATATCCTTCCTAAGCTTCTTTTTCTATTTCAAAGCATCCCCATATACATCAACAAACTATTTTTTAAGAAATTAGATTCTATCATAACCTCATTTATTTGGAACTCAAAACATCCATGCATCCAAAGACCTAAGGCAGAAGGTGGCATGTCTCTACTTAACTTTCAGTTTTATTACTGGGGGGCAAATATACAAGCTATAAAAACCTGGGGCCTCATGTATAAATGGTATGTACACACAAAAATGTTGCGTAAACCTGTTTCCATGCTCACATCGCGATGTATAAAACATAAACTTGGCGTAAAGCCACGCACATTTTCACGCCAGCTAAATGCTTGGCGTACACAAGTTCTCTGCTTGGTTTTGCAAACTGGTGGCACCCAGTGTCAAAGCAGAGCTTTTGTTCCAGTGCGGTTTCCCTTTCTTTTTTAGATCCACATCCCTGACGTGGCTTTATCAAATAAACTGAATTAACCGCATATTGTTTATTAATTTATGGCATCTGATTGTAATTAACCTGTAACAATATAATGGTTCACGGAATGGCCAAACTATTCCAAATACCATAGCTGCTTTAGCGTTGTTTCTCTCAGTGCACCACTCAGAGTGTTTATCCCACTGTATCTGAGTGTGGAATCACAGCTCTGCAGCAGCTGATTGGAAAGAGAATTATCTGTATACAGCATCAAGCACACGCTACCTCAGCCATCAGCACAGTCTATTGAACTGCTCTCAAACAGCAAACGCTTCAGAGCCTTTCCTGCACGGACCTCGCAGTTCAGAAACAGTTTCATCCCAAGAACTATAAACACACTCAATCAGTCCATCAAGTGCTCCTTGTAAAACTATTTGTACTTATTAGTACAATCACCTGAATGGCCTGTTTTCATCTAGATTGTTCTAATGTTCTAATGTCCCTACAGGAAAGGCTTTCAAGCATTTGCCATATGGGAGCAGTTCAATAGACAGCATAGCTGAGGCAGCGTGTGCTTGATGCTGTATACCAATAATTCTCTTTCCGATCTGATTCCACACTCAGATACAGTGATATAAATACTCTGAGTGGTGCAGTGAGAGTAATATGGAAAAAGATGATCTGCTGTGGCAACCCCTAGCGGGAGCAGCTGAAAGAAGAAGAAGGTGCAGTGAGAGTAACAACACTAAAGCAGCTATGGTATTTGGAATACTTTGGCCATTCCGTGGACCATTATATTGCTAACAGGTTAATTACAATCAGGTGTCTTAAACTAATAAACAATATGCGGTTAATTTCAGTGTATATGATAAAGCCGCGTCAGGGATATGGATCTAAAAAAGAAAGGGAAACCACACTGGGACAAAAGAACTGCTTTGACACTTGGTGCCGCCAGTTTGCAAAACCGAGAGGAGAACTTGTGTATGCCACGCATTTAGTTGGCGTGAAAATGTGTGTGGCTTTACGCCAAGTTTAGGTTTTATACATTGCGATTTGAGTGTGGAAATGGGAGTACGCAACATTTTAGTGCATACACACCGTTTATACATAAGGCCTCTGGTCTGTTTGCTAGTGCCAGCCCTTCTGATACAGGCTAATAAATTGCAGTGCAACTGCTGAAGTTGCTTTATCTGAGATTCAATTATTAAAAAAAACATTCCTTGAACACTTCATTTTCAATATCTTGGTATTCCATTTTTGAGTCTGTCTTCATCTTGGCCTGTTGACTTTGCTTGTATTGTAGAATTTTGGTGAATAACTCTTTACAGTTCTTTCCTGACCATGATTTTTCTGGTTAAGAAAAACAGACTACAGTTCTCAGAATTTTTTACTTTTGTTTTCTGGTTGTATTCCTAATTTCCAAGAAATACATTTTCTTTTTTATTTTCTGAAAGAAAATTGCATCCCCTAGTTAACTGCTTTAACCTGCTGCCGTTGCTTTGGAGTACTTTTCACTGTTAAAAGATAGCAAAATGTGACTATTTCCATTTAAGTTTAAAGATAAAAATAAATGTTAATGTGTAATAAGAAACAGAAAGACATGTTAAAGTGCTGGTGCCCCACATGGGGAAAGAAAAACTGTTTTATTGCTATTGACAATAATAAAATCTCAACCCAAGTTTTGACATTGTTAGACCTTGCAACTGAGTTTTCTAGATTCAAGATTCATTTTATTGATCGCATACAGGTGCTGGTCATAAAATTAGAATATCATGACAAAGTTGATTTATTTCAGTAATTCCATTCAAAAAGTGAAACTTGTATATTAGATTCATTCATTACACACAGACTGATGTATTTCAAATGTTTATTTCTTTTAATGTTGGTGATTATAACTGACAACTAATGAAAGTCCCAAATTCAGTATCTTGGAAAATTAGAATATCAATTAAGACCAATGCAAAAAAAGGATTTTTAGAAATGTTGGCCAACTGAAAGGTATGAACATGAAAAGTATGAGCATGTACAGCACTCAATATTTAGTTGGGGCTCCTTTGGCCTGGATTACTGCAGCAATGCGGCGTGGCATGGAGTCGATCAGTCTGTGGCACTGCTCAGGTGTTATGAGAGCCCATGTTGCTCTGATAGTGGCCTTCAGCTCTTCTGAATTGTTGGGTCTGGCGTATTGCATCTTCCTATTCACAATACCCCATAGATTTTCTATGGGGTTAAGGTCAGGTGAGTTTGCTGGCCAATCAAGAACAGGGATACCATGGTCTTTAAACCAGGTACTGGTAGCTTTGGCACTGTGTGCAGGTGCCAGGTCCTGTTGGAAAATTAAATCTGCATCTCCATAAAGTTCATCAGCAGCAGGAAGCATGAAGTGCTCTAAAACTTCCTGGTAGACGGCTGCGTTGACCTTGGACCTCAGAAAACACAATGGACCAACACCAGCAGATGACATGGCACCCCAAACCATCACTGACTGTGGAAGCTTTACACTGGACCTCACGCAACATGGATTCTGTGCCTCTCCTCTCTTCCTCCAGACTCTGGGACCTTGATTTCCAAAGGAAATGCAAAATTTACTTTCATCAGAGAACATAACTTTGGACCGCTCAGCAGCAGTCCAGTCCTTTTTGTCTTTAGCCCAGGCAAGACACTTCTGACGCTGTGTCTTGTTCAAGAGTGACTTGACACAAGGAATGCGACAGCTGAAACCCATGTCTTGCACACGTCTGTCTGTGGTGGTTCTTGAAGCACTGACTCCAGCTGCAGTCCACTCTTTGTGAATCTCCCCCACATTTTTGAATGGGTTTTGTTTCACAATCCTCTCCAGGGTGCGGTTATCCCTATTGCTTGTACACTTTTTTCTACCACATCTTGTCCTTCCCTTCGCCTCTCTATTAATGTGCTTGAACACAGAGCTCTGTGAAAAGCCAGCCTCTTTAGCAATGACCTTTTGTGTCTTGGCCTCCATGTGCAAAGTGTCAATGGTCATCTTTTGGACAACTGTCAAGTCAGCAGTCTTCCCCATGATTGTGTAGCCTACAGAACTAGACTGAGAGAACATTTAAAGGCTTTTGCAGGTGTTTTGAGTTAATTAGCTGATTAGAGTGTGGCACCAGGTGTCTTCAATATTGAACCTTTTCACAATATTCTAATTTTCTGAGATACTCAATTTGGGACTTTCATTAGTTGTCAGTTATAATCATCAACATTAAAAGAAATAAACATTTGAAATACATCAGTCTGTGTGTAATGAATGAATCTAATATACAAGTTTCACTTTTTGAATGGAATTACTGAAATAAATCAACTTTGTCATGATATTCTAATTTTATGACCAGCACCTGTACACTATTATACATGAACGATATACTGTACAGTGAAATGTAAGTCTGATTAGCTAAAAAGACTGTGCATTGCATAAATAATATAAGTAATAGATAATGTAGACACAGATAACATAAACAGAGAATATGATAGAGGTATTATGTCAATAAGTGAAAAAAAATACTTAGATAAATAAGGACTGAAGAAGCTCCTTTTATGTCTTTCAGTTTTGGCCATAATATTACAGAAATATCTTCCTGATTTCAGTAGGCTGAACAGGCAGTTAATGGGGTCTGAAGGATCTTTAATAATTGAATTGCTCGGTTCTACATCTACTATTGTAAATATCTTTGGGATTTGTGGCAGATCAAAACTGGTGAGACACTTTATTGTTTTAATCACTCTCTGCAGGGCTTTGCAGTCTTGAGCTGAGCAGTTGCCATAACAGAATGTGATGCTCTGGGTTAGTATGCTTTCTATAATTCCTGTATAGAAAGTAATAAGCATCACTGGAGATACCCTACATTTCCTCAACTGCCTCAAATGATATAACCTGTCTTGCCTTTGTGACCAATGCTTGTGTGTGCAAAGTCCAGCTCCAATCCTCTGAAATATTAGCTCCAAAGTATTTGAAGGTGTTTACTCTCTCCACTAAGATCCCATTGATGGTCAGCAGGGTGTAGGGCTGCTGCTGCTTCCTGCTGAAGTCCACAACCAGCTCCTTGGTTTTACAGACATTTAGATGTAGGCTATTTGCTTGACACCATGAAGCCAGGTTCTCTACTTCTTAGTGAAAATTCTGTGAGGCATGTTGAAGTGTTGAATGCTGAGCTGTAGTCAATGAACAGCAGTCTTGCATAATTTCCAGGTTTTCTGTCTATGTGTGTGAGAGTTTTATGCAACACATGGGAGGTAGTATCCTCTGTTGACCAAACTGCAGCAGATCAATGGACCTGGAGATGGAGGAGTAAATATAGTTTTTAATAAGCCTCTCAAACACTTTCATGACTACAAATGTTAGGGCGACAGGACAACAGTCATTTAGGCAAGAGGGCTTATTATTTTTTGGTACCAGGATTAAGGTGTATCTTGTTAAGCGTGTTGGCACCACAGACTGAGCTAGCAACTCACTGAAGATAACAGTAAAAACTTCTGTAAATTGATCAGCACAGCAACACAAAACTTGCCCACAGATACTGTCAGGACCTGCAGGTTTCCTGACATTCACATCATGAAGAGCTTTACGTACATCATACACTGAGATGGCGATTACAAGTTCACCTCTGTCATCACAGCTTCCTGATATTCTGCCAGATAACAATGTTTTTTATTTTTATTTTATCCTTTTCTGACCTGAATGGGTGGAAGTGAAATCTTCAGTCTTCTTCATGGGTGGAAACAGAAATGTGGTTAGCCATGGTCTAAAAGCCTTCCCTCATATAAAACTATAGAGTCTCCTAAAAGGAACTCACAAATTTTCTGCTTATGACCTGACAGAGGATTCCTGCATTGCCATGAAAAGTCTCCTTTTTTGTGCACCGTTTTAATTTTGTATAACTGATGGTCTTAAAACCAGCAATTTAGTTGAAGTTTCACATCTTTGTGGGTTACACTTTACTACAATGTTGCATTCTTAGTAATCAACTCTCAACCAAGCAAGCAGCTCCATAAGTGGAGTGTAAGTAAATGTCCCATTTAATAGCAAATGCTTTTTGTCTTCACCATTATAGACATTGACTCTGGATCCAGCAGTTTCCAGCTGAGGTATGCTACAGGGAAATTTGCATCACTGGCAATCTCATTTAACATGGCATTCTTGCTGATTTTGTCCATCTGGAGAAGAAATGGATGGGATAAGTTAGGAGAAATCAGCACAGGCACAAAAGTCTAGGCCCTCTTTTGGTCACAAAATGTCTGTACTGTTTTAGAGTTTCATGGAGTGTTTCAAAGTTTTTAGAGTACTCTGTGTTCTGTAATGTGTGGGACCAGTTAAACGTGGAGCCTTATTGGGAGATCATGATTTATCATTTATACCCTGTTAATCCAGGCAGGTGGTGTATATGTTCTTTCCAGGTTCTGGAAAAGTAATATTATCATTTAGATAGGCAGCACTATAAGCATTACAAGGCTATAGCAATTTGTCCACCAGTTATTGGAAGGTTTCTGAACTCCCCCACCCCAAAGCCCTGAAGGGAGGGACACGGAAATTGCTGTTTCCTTTTGACGGTGCTAGATTTTTGCCATTTTTTTCTTTGACTTTGATTACTGCTTACTGTTTTGGCTTTGATTAATAATTTTGTTGGCTTTTCCTGGTTCTTTAGACTAAAATTGTTGCTTGCTAACATTTCTCCATTTCCCAGTATATTCTGGCCCAGATTTGACTTTGAACACTTGTCGTGCCTTGTGGTGTTCAGTGTAGGAACCCTAAGATGGTAATTGATTCAGGTTTTGAGCTGCTACATTGACCTCATTCTAATTTGCAGTAACCACTCCTTAAGTACAGTAGCTTCTTATTGATCACAGATTTATTAGCATAGCTAAATTATCTCTGAGTTATAAGGGGATGTTTAAGTTTAGTAAATCTCAAGAGGCAATGATTTGCTCTGCTGAACAATTTTAAGTAAAAAGGTTGTGCTTTTGTAGCAGTGCTTTCAGGCATAGGGTTATAGCGTATCCTAAATATATTTTAAAAGAAAAGCATAATCCTTACTTATAACTGGATGAAGTAGGTACCAACAATAATAGCTTCATATAATAGTCTTGCAGTGCCTGTTACTGTTTGTGACACATTAGGGTCTTAAGCCCTTACTGATCTGGGATGCACCAATAGCTTTATTAGGTCTAGGGTTCTTAAATCAATTAGTAAGGTATTTTACATATCTTTTTATAGTAGCATTTTAGTACTTGAGTCTGGTCTTGAACTCAAGTCCTGACTCAAGAATTTTTTCGATTGTCTTGGGCTTGTCTTAGACTTGGGAGTATTTGTACTCTAACTTAGCTGAAATTTAGAAAAGTATGGTGTGGGAGCTGAAAAAAATGCAGCATTAAAGGCATGTGCTATTTGATAGAAATCAGGACAAAACATTTGATACAGTGTTGTACTTCTTTTGTTCATGTTGAGCTGGATAACGTCTTACCCGATTTTGTTACTTGTTCTCAGAATAACAATGTTTTAAAGTGAAAATTGGAAATTAGAAGTCATAGGCTAAGGGTGCATCACAAAGGATGTTTAGCTTCTTCTACAAATTGCCAGTAAGCATTATCTTTTGTCAGGAGCCAGTAACCAAACACATTACCAAATACATTAATATCTTATTGCACGTTGCACTCTGTCTGTTTGACAGGATTATTGTTCGACCATCATGAGCATGATCACCTTTGAGGGTGTAATTACTGAGAGTGGCGATCATTGTGTCTTTGATGTGGAATAGCAGAAATCAAGCCTTAAAGAATAAGTGGATTTAGTCTGTGCAACAATGAGGGATTTCATCATCAGAAAGCAACAACACATTTTAACAATTTGTAGCAGAGTGCTGTTACACATGAAAGCTGTTTAAAGTAAAAACTAATGTGCAAACAATAGTTATGTTGCATAGTTGAACCAAATGTTTTATAAGAGTAGCGATTTTTTTCATTTATTATAGCAAATGCAAGCTCATTCCTTGGTATTTAAATATGTTTACTTTGATTTCAGCTTGTTCACCCAGTTCAAAAGCATACGTACTGTTACTTTCAGGTGACTCTAGAAATGTGTGTGGCAGTGACAGTGGACTCTCATGTAGTGGTGACCTCTATCTTATGATTCTTTGCATTAATATATTGCTTTTCTCATTGCAATTCTTGTTGGCCCAGGCTGAAGTGAAGACACAGAAAACAGTAGGCTGAAGTTTTCTTTTCTTTTTTCTTTTCTTTTCTTTTCTTTTTTTTATAATTTTAATAAAAGAACTCTTGAGATGCGGGAAAGCATCTTTTAAAGATATGTGTAACAGTCTTATTGAATTAACAGTAAATATATTAACAGTAAGACACAACAAATGCATTACCTGAAATCCATCCATGCATTATCCAACAAGCTATATCCTAACTACAGGGTCACGGGGGTCTGCTGGAGCCAATCCCAGGTGCAAGGCAGGAAACAAACCCCGGGCAGGGTGCCAGCCCACCGCAGGGCACGCGCACTAGGGACAATTTAGAATCTCCAATGCACCTAACCTGCATGTCTTTGGACTGTGGGAGGAAACCCACGCAGAAACGGGGAGAACATACAAACTCCATGCAGGGAGGACCCGGGAAGCGAACCCGGGTCTCCTAACTGTGAAGCAGCAGCGCTACCCACTGCACCACCGTGCTGCCCATTACCTGAAATGTTATGGACAAATAATGTGTTGATGGTCCAAAAGCCTGCCAAGTGACTTTGGATATAAATTTACAAGTCTTCATTAACACACATAATCTTAGAGACGGGACAGTTTTTGAGGGATTTGTTGATTCTGGTTTATTGATTATTTATTCTGGTTTTCAATAATGTATTGAAATGAAAGAAGACCTGTCCTTATTTTCTCGAGTGCAACCATGGACGTCTATACCACTGTAAAGGACTCCAACTGGTATTAGCATTTTAGGAATGATGTGCACAAGCTAAAAGAGGAAAAATTAACAGAATCTGTTAGAGAAGACTAACTGAATCATTTGGAAAAGCTGCATAGAGCAGGTACCAAACTCTTTGAAAAGCAAGCTTGCTTGATAAATTTGAGTTTACGCAGTTTACATATTTTAAGCGACTAACACTTTGTTTTATTTGCTAACATGAGTGAGGTGTTTTGAAGTCTTTACTTGGGATTTACCTATATAGAGAATGATGTGGATTTGTGTGAGTAGTTCATCAGACAGATATTGTCAAATGGATGATTGATGACCTTAAGCCCTGCCCCCAAAGGAAACTGTCAAAGGGCTGATTGATGACCTTAAGCCTCGCCCCAAAATATGAAAATATGATTTATGAAAATATAAAAATATGAAAATATGCAAATATAGTTTATGAAAATATGAAATATCCCCCGCCCCTATGGGTGAGGAGGGGTAATGAAGGGTTGGACCACCGTCATAATTGAACATCTCTAAACCCCGCCTTCTAGGTAGGGGCTTTTGTAAACTGACCTCATATCACGTCCCATGACCAATTTCCACACCCACAAGGTTCGCCTTTGTCTTTCTAACCGCCTATAGGGTTAGGGCAGAGGCGTGTCACTCCCCACCCCTGCTCACCCACGACTGTGGGAGGAGACGAAAGAGTTCTTGTATAAAACTCTAGTCGCTTAGTGAAAACGTCACAACATGCAAAAGCAGACAGAATGGACGGTTTTGTGAACGCTCCTAAGAAAATGAAAACAAACAAGGTTTCCAGAATAATGCCGTTACGGCACTCTCGATTCAAATCGGCTTGGTACAATTCTAATTGTGCTTTGTGCCAGGTAGAAGTAAAAAAAAAATGCTCTGGGGCATCTCATTGTATCCAAGAAGGAGCCTATCCTTCCCGAATATAAAGAGGACGGTCACGAAGAGGGGGAGGAGTATCAAGAACATGCGATAATGGAACGAGTGAGTGAAATACATTTTTCTATAAAAGACTGGACTTTTTTTAAATCTCTTATTCCAAATATTGATGAGGCTATTTATCAAGGAAAACTGTCAGATCAAATGAAAAGAATTATAAGAAAATTGGAGCCATTGTTTTCGGAGAAGGAGGAGTTTTGCCTGCTGAATAATTCATGCTTGGAGGAGGAGGAAGAAAATTGGGAAACACCCGCCCCTAAGTAAGTGGGGATAAATACAGAGGTCTTTTTTCATAGACTACATTAAACTAAAACATTCTCGAGATGTCTTCAACTAACTATCCTACTGAAGCTGCTGGTAGCTGGGCCGGTCGTCTCCCTGTTCTCTCGGCCTCTGAGGTGGCAGAAGTCCTGAACACTTTGATGCGCTCTGAAGAACCAACAGCCGCAGCTGACTACCTGTTTTGGCTGACTAACCCTGGGCAGAGTGGTGGCTCTGAGGCTAAGGATCTGCGCTGGTATCCTGAAGGTTGCCGGTTCGAATCCCCGTCACTGCCAAAAGAGATCCTACTCTGCTGGGCCCTTGAGCAAGACCCTTAACCTCTAATTGCTCCAGGGGCGCTGTACAATGGCTGACCCTGCGCTCTAACCCCAAGGGGTATGCGAAAAGTAACAAATTTCTAATACGAGAAATCGTATAAGACGAAATAAAGAACAAAAAAAAAAAACAATGCCGCCTACTCTACTCCAGACCAAATGATGATGACCAACACTGACCTACAACCCCGCTACTCTACTCCAGACCAGATGCTGACCTCCAATGATGTGTTTTGGCCGGGTAACAACCAGCCCCTCTCCGGTTATGCTCCTGATCAGGTTTGTTGGTCTATGGGACAGAGGGCGGCCGCCAATTACCTGTTTTGGCCCAACGATATCATCCCCAACTCCGGGTACTCTGCTCCTAACAACTCGCTTACAGACCAGCCGTCTTGGCTTTCTGATGCCTTCAACTGACCAGATCTATTGGCCTGAGCCTCAGTTACCCGCCCCTGATGACATGTATTGGTTGGACAGTTTCCTGGAGAACCGTACAGTACCTGACATTTTTGCCCCAGCTGATGCTGTTCCGAGGAGCCTAACAGGGGCTGAGGAGATAGCCATTCAGGCCATGCGGCAAGAAGAGGCCGTGGACAAACTGGTAGATGCTCTGGCCACTTGGAAAATATCGCCCAAGGATACTGATTATGGGGTGTGGAGACTGGCTCGGACACAAACAGGCAGACATGCTCATGTCACCCAACACACGTTTATTTACAATACCTATTATCTACAAATGTCCATAAGTGCCACAAACCCCAATCTTCCCCAAAGTCCAGGCCAACCACTCAGCCTCTTCGGACCGCCTCCTTCTCTCTTTCTTGCACCTTGTCCTGCTTCCACCCGACTCCAGCCATTCAATGGAGGGAGGCAGCCCCTTTTATCTGTACCCGGATGTGTTCCAGGTGTGCACCGGTAATCCCGCGGACCTGTCCCAGTGTGGCGGAAATGCCGGCTGTCCTCCCGGAAGCTCTCCGGGTGTTCCCTCTCTTCTTCCCCCCAGCACTTCCTGGTGTGGCGGAAGTACTGGGGTCCAGGATCCTTCAGGCAGGGGGACGCCCCCTGGCGGTGACCACGGGCCCCTACACGGTTGGGCTTCCAAGCCCTGTACCCGTGGCCCCCAATACAACCAGGGCGGACGCCCCCTAGCGGTCTGGAGGAGGAATGAGCCCTTCTCCTCTCTTCCTGGGCATCAGGGGGTATGAACCTTGAACAAACTGACAGGCCCCTGGGTGAAACACTTTGAAAGACTCTAAAACTGATCAAGAGTTTGATTGCGGCTCTGCTGGACATAATAGTCAATCGGGACCTAAAAAGTACCTGTCAGGTTGTGTTTGATAGACCACCCCAGCCAGACACAGCATACTTGTCATCTTTCCGCCTTTTCACAAGATTCATGCGTTTATACAAAATGCTGTTGACGACCTGAAAAATGAACATTCTATTAACGAGGCTATTGTACAAGCCTTTCATAACATGGACAATGACTCTTACACAAAAATACATGAAATAGCCAATGCTTTCTCTAAACGCCATTTTTCTGTACCTTATATGACCGATGCACCTTTGGGGTTTTACAGGGAATACGACATAGAAAAGTATCTGAACTGAATGTGCCTGTGCTATAACATGGTTTTGTCTGTTTTTAATCATTCTGTTTTGAATTTTAATATTGTTTTTGAAAAAATACCAATAAAGCACCATTTGATTTTTAAACTGTTGACATTTTTCTTTCACCGTCGATGATGGAAGGTTACATGAAAAAAGTTTATTATAACCCGTCAAATCCTGGCAGCTTTGGGGGAAAAGACTCTTGAGGTTTCAGGTCAGAAAAGTAATGACCATCAGGTGTCAGATTGGTTATCCAGTCAATATGCATATACAATTCACAAACATTTAAGGCATAGAAGGCATTTTAGGAGAAATAAGGTTTATGTATCTGATATAGATTTGCAATGGCAGATGGACTTAGCGGACATGACAAATGTGTCTGAACATAACCGGGGTTATAAATATTTGCTAACCTATATCGATGTATTTTCTAAGTATGCGTGGGTACGGCCCCTGAAGAACAAAATGGGTAAGGAAGTGACAAAAGCCTTCCAAGACATTCTGAGCGCCGGTAGAACTCCAAAGAAGCTCCAGACCGATAAGGGGAAAGAGTTTTTCAACCGAGATTTTCTAAAGTTGTTAAAGAAGATCGGAATAAAACATTTCACCACAGGAAACGAATTAAAGGCCTCCGTGGTGAAGAGATTTAAACACACACTAAAATCTAAAATGTGGAAATATTTCAGCACATATAATACGAGAATCTACACCGATAAATTGTCGGATCTCATATACTCTTACAACAAAAGTTATCATCGAAGCATAAAAATGGCTCCTTCCGATGTAAACACGTTAAATTCCTGGAAAGTTTTCAAAAACTTATATGATGTAGCCAACCCCCCAGGTCCTCCGTTGTTTAAGTTCAAAGTAGGAGATACAGTTAGGGTGTCTAAAACCAGACATCCTTTTGAGAAAGGTTACGAACAAACATTTTCAGATGAAAACTTTACCGTATCTGAGCTTGTACCTAGGGCAGTGGCGGTGTACAAACTGAAAGACTACAATGGTGAAGAGATCGCAGGATCCTTTTACGACCCTGAATTACAGAAAATTAAAGTCGAAACCACAGACGTTTACAGGATCGAAAAAATACTGACTAGGAAAGATAAGAATAAAAAACGACTCATTGTAGTCAAATGGCTCGGATGGCCAGAAAAATGTAACAGTTGGATACCGGAGAGCCAAGCCCAAGATGTTCAATAAAATCCAGAACGCTCCTAATCGACTCATCGTTCTCTAGTGGTATACGATGGAGCACAAAAGTTTTTTCGTGACTCTACCTAGCAACGCTTCCTCAGACATTTTCCCTAACAACACAATTTCCAGTTTCACAACAAAGCTTGCTAAACCCATAGAATTAGAAGGTTCTTGGGAAGTCGGTTTAGCAGAAATACAATACCCACATACGTGGAATACCATAGACAAACCGGATAATGAATTCTACGTTTCAGCTCCAGGGATAAAAAAATATTACTACATTCCGTGCGGGTATTACGAAGGTATTCACGACCTACTGTCTTTTAGAATAGAATAGAATGCCTTTTCTTGTCACTATACAAATGTACAATGAGATTAAAAGCAGCTCCTTCAGTGCAGACATCCATATTACTAACCGAGAATGCTAAACCGGATGATGGACGCAGGCACATCCGGCCATGGGCCGTAGCTGCAAAAAGACGTACTGCGCAGGCGCAAGAAAGGGCGGACGGGATTCACACCAAGAGGGGGATTTAACAAGCCCCTGGAACACAAAAAAAAAGAACACAAAACCACCCCACACACCCTACAAGCAACGGACGGGACACACACAAAGAGGGGGATTCAACAAGCCCCTGGAACACAAAACGAAAGAAGACGCTCGCTCAACAACAATCCTCACCCACACACCCCCCCCCAATCAATAAGAAGTGACACCCAAAGCCACATATCTAAAGGAAACGTCCATATTAAACATACGTCATCTCAAAACCTTCACACTAGGCAGCATAGGTGGATCTCATTAAAATAAAGCACTATTAACCGTTCAACTGGAGAAAAGGCTCCATATTAACAGTGAGTACGATCCTCCTTAATACTTATCCATATTTCGCACGCTGAGGAACAAACAAGTCATGCATACACGGTCACGGGTACAAAACTATTCGGATCGGATAACGGAACCAAACACACGAACACGAATGAAACAAAAAGAATACACGGCGGCGCATACAATGCGCTTCGGAAAATACGTGAGAAAAAATGTCTCGGATCAAAAAACGCAAAGCTCAATTAACCCCGTTACAGAGACGTGCCCAAATGAACAGACACATTGAACGTAGATGCATACAGCGCGCGTCTCAAAGTGCTGCATCAAAACAAGCACGATTTCAAAAGAAAGAGCTCGCGACTCAGACATACAAAAAAGGGAGCAAAGCAACGCGCATATGACCGGCCAGAAAACAAGCAAGCAGGACTCAAAAAGCAGAAAGCTCAACTGACCGACATACAAAAACGGACAAGGCACGATACAAACAATGCACGACGTAGAGTGAAACGGACTTTGCGCAAAGCGGAGGCGGATCAATTAAAACTCAAAAATAGCGCGTCACAAATAATGGACATGCAACAACGCGGCACTCAAACACCACAAGCAAAACATGCCCGTCGCAGACATCAACACCAGACGTCTGCTAAACTCTTACGCCAGTTGGCTGACAACGCTTTCAATAATGAGTCCACTATTGAGGAAAATTCATTGGGATTAATGAATGTCATTTGCAATCATTGTCATTCACTTAACTTCACAGAAGAAACAACTGGCAATACAAATAATGAATTTACACGTTGTTGTCAAAAGGGGCAGATTAGACTGCCTCCTTTACATTCATATCCTGAATATCTACAGAAGCTTCTAACTAAGGATGTGCCTGAAAGTAAAAACTTTATGAACTACATTAGATCCTACAATAGTTCATTTGCTTTTGCATCTACCAGAGAACATAACAGGACACCAAAAGGCAATGGCCCATACTGCTTTCGCATATGTGGTTAACACAACGCACTATATTATGTCCAAAAAATATTAATGTTAATCACATTATTAACCAGGTCATTTCATTACTTCCTGGAGAGACACGGCTCTTTCTAAGCTCTGACAAAGTTGACTCTGATGACGACAATGAACATCTGAATTTCCCATTAGAATATTTGAACACTATTAACCCGGATGGATGACCACAACACAACCTTACCCTTAAAAACGGAACAATAATCATGCTATTAAGAAACCTTAACACTAAACAGGGTTTATGCAATGGCACACGGTTAGTCGTCAACACCATAACACACGATGTTATTCAAGCAACAGTTCTTTCAGATTCACATGCTAACAATACTGTTCTCATTCTTGGAATTGACCTTACGAGTTCTGACCTAGAATTACCTTTTACATTGAAACACCGACAGTTCCCCATTAAACCTGCATTTGCCATGACCAGCAACAAATCACAAGGACAAACCATGGACAAGGTTGGCATCTACCTCTCTGAACCCGTTTTTGGACATGCACAACTTTATTTTGCCTTCTCATGTGTTCGACGTTCATCTCACATTAAAGTTAAAATTAAAAATGATCCATGCCAAGGAAGACTCATTCAAAGACAAGACACCATCTTTACTACTAATGTTGTATACAGAGAAATATTCCAATAAAACATTACTCTATGCCAAACACTCTATTTTGTATTTATATAGGCATCATCCAAACCTGCACACTATTCTATATCTAATTCATACATCTCACTCTTTGTCATGCCCCAACGCCAGGGGTTGGCGAGCGAAGCGAGCAGGGGGCAGAGCCCCCTAGTATATGTAGAACACAACAAGTAAATAAACAAATAAACAAATGGTGCAAAAAGTTGCAAAAAAGTTCTGCGACGCTATATATAAATGGAAGAACAATAACTAAATCAAGTTATTGCACATTATTTAAATTCTGAAAAGAATAAATAACTATTGCACTATTGGGTTACTGCACATAATTTAAATATTGCACAATAATAATGATCATGTGCAGTGAGTAGTGGATATTGGATCCTGAGAGTAATGATATTGTACAGTACATAGCTGTTTCACAGTTATTATCAGTACCATTTAGATATTGGATGTTGCACAATTTAATGGATTGGAGGAAGTCCAGGGGTTGGGGGTTTAGACTGTGTAGTCAGTGCATGTGTGAGTTTAGAATGGTTATGGCTTTTCGGAAAAAACTGTTCTTGAGTCTGTTTGTCCTTGTTGTGATGCACCTGTAGCGCCTCCATGAGAGCAGCAGGTCAAACAGATCAGAACCAGGGTGGGAGCTGTCCTTGATGATGTTTTTTGCTCTGCTGAGGCAGCGGGAGGTGTAAATGTCCATCAAGGAGGGGAGAGGGCAGCCGATGATCTTTTGTGCTGTCTTTACTACTTACTGAAGCCTCTCTCTGTCTGCCACGGTGCAGCTGCCATACCACACTGTAATACAGCAGGCTCTCGGTGGACGAGCGGTAGAAGGTCAGTAGCAGGCTGGAGTCCAGGTTGTGCTTTCTGAGGACCCTCAGGAAGTGTAACCGCTGCTGAGCCTTCTTGATGACTGCTGTGATGTTGTCTGTCCAGGAGATGTCAGTGGAGATAAGGACACCAAGAAACCGGAAGGTATGGACCCTCTCCACACACTTGCCGTTGATGTAAAGGGGGGCTAAGTCGGTGCTGTGCCTCCTGAAGTTGACAATGATCTCCTTGGTTTTCCTGGTGTTCAGAGCCAGATTGTTCTTTGAACACCAGGCTGTTAACTTCAGGACCTCATCTCTGTAAGCGGCCTCGTCTCCCTTTGAAATGAGTCCGACCAAAGTGGTGTCATCAGCAAACTTGACAATGAGGTTGTTGTTGTGGGCCGGACTGCAGTCGTGGGTGTAAAGACAATACAGAAGGGGGCTCTTGGACCCCCTGATGCAAATTCTGTAATATAATCACCAGGATTTAACTCACTGGAGAGCTCAACTAAATAGTCACCCAGAGGAGGATTGTACTGACCAGGTTGAGAAGTAAAAATGACAGTCAGTGACG
This sequence comes from Erpetoichthys calabaricus, assembly GCF_900747795.2. Lineage (NCBI taxonomy): Eukaryota > Metazoa > Chordata > Cladistia > Polypteriformes > Polypteridae > Erpetoichthys > Erpetoichthys calabaricus. Next base: position 133,539,780 of record NC_041401.2, on the reverse strand, counting down.
TGGTACAACACCCTTTCTCCCAGACTGTCCAGTAAATCGTACAACTCTAAACAAGCATAGGCAGTGGTGAAAGCAGCAATGACAACATTAACGCTACCAGGTAGGGTATACTTTTCCATTGTATTTGAGCAATCTCATCGCTGATAAATTCAAAATAAAAAACATTATACTGTTTGGAGAAAATATATTGCAAGAATTCCTCACCGTCCTTGACTAAACTAGTAGTGAGATGGAGAGGTTTTTGCCCAAATGTACCCCAAAGAGAATTTAAAAACAACTTTGAAATCTGTCTCTTAGCTGGATTTACGGCGATGTTATTGTGGTCCATTTGAACACCTTCTTTCTGATAATAATCTAAAATATACCAGTCTCAGGAATCCTCTTCCGTACACCAGGCAGGATAACCAGATGCTTCCTGCTTGCCTTTTAGATGAAGCTTGATATAGTCTGAGAATAACTCAGAAGTATGTTCGGGGTAATGCCAAATCTCGTGTACTTTTGAAACTGTATAACCTTTCTCAACGGCCTTTGCTATTTCCACACTGCACCAAGTCCCCGTTAAAGCTCTCTCATTCTCTGTGTAACAATAGTCCACTGTCTGAGATTCTGTCTCCACGCAGGTGCGACAGAGGGTGAACATTAATTTCCCGCAAAACCTGAGAGGCAGGACTGGAAAATTGAGACCACATGGAGGCTAGACGGTGGCTTTAATTAATCCAAAATACTGGCTGAGATTGCCAAACTGCTGAAAAATAATGGTGCGGTGACCAATCGGGTACATTTTTGTTTTATTCACAAACGGGTACAAACTAGTGAAATCATAATAGTGAATCTGCTCAGGGCCCACGGCCTTGTGGTACAATTTTATGGTGTTGGTACATCCGCCGAACAACGAGTCCCTCGGTTTTATACGTTCAAGGAAATCGCAGTGTTTTAAGAAAGTTTGTAGTCTGAGGTCGTGTTTTTTCATCGTCTCCCATTCATGCTCCCAGAACACATGCACATCTAGATTAAATTGTGTCCTAAGTATCTCCAATTTTCGCATAAACTTTTGGTACATAACCGCACAAGTAATGCCAGTTAAAGGATGGGTATTGTTTAAATCATAACATTCTGGACAGCCGTGATAAAAACAGCCAGCAAATTCAAAGGCGGTCGGAATACCTTTAACTGATTTATAATAGAAAATCATTTCAGCAGTTTGAAGAGAGAAGATCGTTAATGGCACATATTTCGATAATCTACACTCACCAACAATCACAAAAGTATTTTTTCCCTTGTCAGCCATTGTGGAAGAAAAAGCGAAAGCGCCTACCTTTTGGAAAACCCGCTGAAGCACTTGTAAGCTAAAAAAGTTTGCAGAAACTCACACTCTGTCCCACCTTGGAAGGGCGGAGCGAAACACCCTGTTTGTTTGGAAGAAAGCTCATAGGCGCTGAGTTGCTGATGTTCCTCCTCTAAGGGCAGGGGCCCTTTGTAGCGGCAGTGAAGACTCATTCCAGCGCTCACAGCTGTAAGGGTAACATCTATGCAATAGGAAAAAGCACCCTGTTATGTTTTACCGAGAGCTCGTTGTGCTAAACGCAGACGTTTTATATGTGAAGCCGTTTCTTAGATTTCCACGTGTATTTTAAAGTTGATATAAATGGGTACATGCAAACCATATGAAACGAAGTCTATTTTGACATTTACCTGATTAATGGGGGCGGCACGGTGGCACAGTGGTAGTGCTGCTGCCTTGCAGTTAGGATACCCGGGTTCGCTTCCCGGGTCCTCCCTGCGTGGAGTTTGCATGTTCTCCCCGTGTCTGCGTGGGTTTCCTCCGGGTGCTCCGGTTTCCTCCCACAGTCCAAAGACATGCAGGTTAGGTGGATTGGCGATTCTACATTGGCCCTAGTGTGTGCTTGGTGTGTGGGTGTGTTTGTGTGTGTCCTGCGGTGGGTTAGCACCCTGCCCAGGATTGGTTCCTGCCTTGTGCCCTGTGTTGGCTGGGATTGGCTCCAGCAGACCCCCATGGCCCTGTGTTCGCATTCAGCGGGTTCGAAAATGGATGGATGGCTGATTAACGAGGCTAAAATACAGTATCGGAATATAAACAACTTTTTATCAAGTACCGTAGACAGTGAGAACCCGTTTTAATAACTTTTCTTGCGAGCTTTTAAAGATCATTGTGTATTTTGGTATACAGAGAGTCGTTAGTGGAAAATATTTCATCTAATAATATTGTTCACAGATCAGCTGAATGTAAAAAAGTCTTTGACATTTACCCGATTATCATGTATTTTAAAAAAGATGCTAGGGCTTTTCTTAATTTAAAAAGAAACTCGCTGCCAGGATCTTAGTGTCTAATGAGATTTAAAGGATAACTCTATTCTTTATTTTCAAACCATTTGAACAATGTGGAGCTGGTTTGATAAAATATCTTCTTTAATAATCGTATGATTTTCCGATTTCATTAAATAAAAAAAGCATGAATTGTGACAGTAAATGTTTTAACACTAAAGGCCCCCCGTGGCCTGTGAAAGAAAGTTTATTTCCCACCATTTAAAATTGGTGGACAAATGTTGAAGATACATATGGCTGCATGGCTGGGGGGCTTCCTACTGACTGTTTTAAAAGCGGTGAATTTAACACTAAAGGCGCCTGTGTCCTGTGAAAGAAAGTTTATTTCACACCATTTAAAATTGGTGGACAAATGGTGAAGATACATATATTTGCATGGCTGGAGGGCTTCCTACTGATTGTTTTAAAAGCGGCAGATTTAACACTAAAGGAGCCCATGTCCTGTGAAAGAAAGTTTAGTTCCCACGGTTTTTAAAAAGAGCCACACTCATTGCCTCGTCTTACGATTAGGATAAGTGTATATTTAATTTCATAGCGTTTTTAGAAAGTTACGGCTATGCATGGTTATGCAGGCAAGATAAGTGAATATTTCTTAATATTAGTTTTGAATCTAGTGGTGTGAGTTTATAACTTAGAGCGGGGGAGTGAATATTTTATATCGTTTTTAGAAAGTTACGGCTATTCAAGCAAGATACGTGTATATTTAATTTCTTAATATTAGTTTGGAATCTAGTGTTTATAAAATGAAGCCATGTATCGTGAGTTTATAACTTAGAGCAGGGGGAGTGAATATTTTATATCGCTTTTAGAAAGTTACGGCTATGCAGGCAAGATAAGTGTATATTTAATTTCTCAATATTAGTTTTGAATCTAGTGTTTATAAAATGAAGCAATGTGCCATTCGTTTATAGCTTAGAAATCATATTTTCATAAATCATATTTTCATATTTTGGGGCGGGACTTAAGGTCATTTATCATTTTGGGGGCGGGGCTTAAGGTCATCAATCATCCGTTTGACAATATCTGTCTGATGAACTACTTGTGTGATACATTAGAATTAAGTCTGATGTGGAGTAGTCTATGAAAATGTGAAGTTTCAGTTTGACTTAATGTGACTTTTATTTCAATGCAGCACAAAATCCTTTATGAGGCTGGGAGTTACAGATATTTGATATTTCTAGACAGTGTTCAGTGTAATGCCAGGTAGAAAAGCATACTTGAAATAAATAATGTGGCCTAATTTGTCACTATATTATTGTTTTTCTATATTTTTGATTAAATAAAAAGCAAAATGATCATATACAAAACAAACATGTTTTAGTCTTATGTATCAAACTATAAAAATACTTAGAACTTTTCTATTTGTTAGTTTAATTTGATGAATAGTCAAATTTTTGTTTGAGATTAGAATTACATGTTCACTATCACAATTCAGTGTCCTATATTGTGTACACTCCTACTCAAAGATTAGTGAGATCCTTATCCAGTCTTTTGCCTAAAGTGAATCTGCAGGGGTTCAGTAGAGCTGAGTCATAAAGACTGTTGAATAAGTCAAGGAATGTTATGCTCAAACTATATAATGCTCTAGTAAGACCATATCTGGAGTATTGTGTATAGTTCTGGTCACCACAGTTCAAATAAGACATAGCAGCATTTCAAGCTGTGCAGAGGAGAGCAACCAAGTACATCCCAGGACTTAAGGACATGTAAAATCTGGGCTGGAGATAGTTAAATTCTAGTTAATGCCTGGTTTTTTACTTGTTTTTAATTGGACTTGGTCTCAACCCCCCTTTAGACTCGGTCTTGACACGATCTTGACTACTTGCGGTCTTGGATTTGTCTTGGACTCGACAAAGGAGGACTTGACTACAACTCCTGTCAGATTTCCTTCATTGTTCTGAAGACCCCAGGGCCTAAGATTATTCTTGGTTTTCTGTTATCACAAAAACATTTCTTTTCAATTAACTGATCTGCCTGAGAACTTTCTGCTTAGGGAAGAGAGTGTTCCAGTCATGCCTCCATAATTTAATGCCTCCTTTAGTGCAATATTTTTCTGCTAAATTACTACCCCAGAAAAAAAAATTACTGCTCAGTGATGGTCTATTTAGTGCTTAGGAGACTCAGTTTTGATTCTCAATACTGAATCATTTAGGTTTCATCTTTCACTCATATACAGTTTGGACAGAGACAACTTTTTTCTAATTTTGGTTCTGTGCATTACCGCAATGAATTTTAAATGAAACAACTCACATGCAGTTGAAGTGCAGACTTTCAGCTTTAATTCAATGGGGTGAACAAAACGATTGCATAAAAATATGAGGCAACTAAAGCATTTTTTAACACAATTCCTTCATTTCTGGGGCTCAAAAGTAATTGGACAATTGACTCAAAGGCTATTTAATGGGCAGGTGTGGGCAAGTCCGTTGTTATGTCATTATCAATTAAGCAGATAAAAGACCTGGAGTTGAATTGAGGTGTGGTGCTTGTATGTGGAAGATTTTGCTGTGAACAGACAACATGCAGTCAAAGGAGCTCTCCATGCAGGTGAAAGAAGCCATCCTTAAGCTGCGAAAACAGAAACCCCACTGAATTAAAGCTGAAAGTCTGCACTTCAACTGCATCTGAGTTGTTTCATTTAAAATTCATTGTGGTAATGTACAGAACCAAAATTAGAAAAAAGTTGTCTCTGTCCAAATATTTATGGACCTAACTGTATTTCTCCTAATATTTCCTTAGGAGCAACTATCAAGAAAACAAAGAGAAAAAAATGAGCTAAGATTGAGACATAATTAAGATACAAGCCTGAGAATTAGGCGAAAATATAGAGATCTCAGTAGTGCACCTTCTGAGCCTTAATAATGACTTATTTATTTCTCCTTATGCTAAATAAAAGCAACCTTGGAGCCTTACTAGAGCAAATAAGTATCAATCCAATATCTCAGTAGCAATGCAAATAAACTTGAAAAACACAACAACAGAAAATAAATTCAAAATAAATTTATTATAAATTCCAATTACATTAATAAAGTAATGCAAAATTATAGAGTTTACCAGTAATCACACTCGTGGCAACTTATGGTCAAGCGTGTTTCTTTTGATGTGGTTTTACTCAGGTATTTGAATAAAAACATTTCTACATTAAATTTTAAACTTTTTAAACAGAAAGCCAATGTTACAATTTTAAAACAGACAAACTGTTAAACAGAAGAAACATTTTATTTAATAATGATAAAAAAATTAAACTTATGTCAGGAACATCAAAACTACTTAAAAGCAACTCCAGTAAACAAATATGCCTTAGTCTTTCCCACAAAAATTTTGCATACTTATAAGTAGTATTTATATATATATTAAAATTTATGAAATATTATAGTATTAGCAATATAATAATACATGTATTATATACATATGTAATTAATATTATCAAATATGAATTTTATATAATATTTATATGATTTTTTAACAAAAAAAACTTACAGCAAAGTATGAATTGCTGCTCTTTACATTAAAACATTTTTTATTAAATAGTTCTGCAGTTATGGGGGAAAAAGGAGGAGAAATATTACAGAGGGAAAGACAATAAAAAAGACAGCGTGTACGCCTCCTGAGGGTTAATTATTGTTGCTCTTACAGGGTCTTTTGAAGCACTTGTTAATAAGGGCTTTCTTCAATTTGGACATTTCCACTGAGGTCCATCTACTTAGGGCACCACTCCACCTCACATATGCTGTAGTTCTGAAGGAATAAGAACACCTCTGTAAATAGCTAATGGTTACTTTATTTTGAACACAACACATTTTAGAAATGTATAATATATCATACTTGCATATATAGTGTGGTTAAAAAACAACACAACAACAAAGGAACCTTACTGAGAATTCTGTTTACTTTTTTTGGTTCAAGAAGTCTTTTTCCCTCAGGGTTCTTGCCATGTTTTGCAAAAACCACAGGATTTTCACATTCTTTGACAGTGAAAAACACATCAAAAAGCAAGTGAAAAGGGCATATGTAGTCTTGTTTGGCCTCTTGGTGTACGGCTGCCAGTCTGCCCACTCTCTGGAAATAATTCTTGGTGCCCAACCTTGGAACTGGAATCTGCAGATACGCTGCCTCTCTTAAACTCCACGATACTGTCCAGAAAGACTTGAATTGCATTAAGTTGTTAATACTCTGCAAACAAAAGACAAATTATGTATAAAGAGGCATACTTATTATGATGTTAAATGCACTATTTCAACACTGTTTTATTTTCATCTTTTATATCTGCAAATACAACCAATACTTGGCATTATTAACTCAAAAAATTCAGATGCACTGAATATTACTAGTAGGTTATATACAAAGCACCTGCCCTATAATATTGTTCCCATGACATTAACTGGATTCAGTGAAGCTAAAAGTTCAAACACACTGAAAAGACATGAAGACAATATCTACTTTAGTGCTGACAATAGAAGATAATGCTAAGTTCTCCACGTCATCCCTTCATGTATTACTGTGTCCTAATGCTATAGCTAGAACATAGCAGATATTAAGAGACAGGGAGAAGAAGTTGAATGAGATGAGTTGAATGGGAAAAATAAAATAAGGAAGGAGAAGGGGGATGGTGAGATAGGGGTGCAAATGCAAATGTGCAAGTGCAAATGTATGTACAACCCAAGGTCATACTCAATCACTTTTTTTTTAGCTTTTGGCCAATCAAATTGTTTTTAAAACATTCCGAATGCAAATCAGCCACACAATTTGGCATCAACCTTAGTACCTATATATCTATAACTGATAGATAGAGGAGATAGATTACATTTTTTTTTCAAAATTCATTCCGCAATTTAATCTTCACTGGATCAGTCTCTGTCCTCAGGTTCTTGGACAGTCGGGATAAGGATTTTAATGTTTTTACTACAACCATAAAAAATGCAACAAAACAGTACTATTTAATAGCTTGTTAGCTAACCTTCTTGGTTCAAAAAATAAATTGTTGATTAATTTTTGTCATAAATAAGACTGCAGTGAGACCTGTGACATAAATAATTATTACTATTTAATAGCTTGTTAGCTAACCTTCTTGGTTCAAAAAATAAATTGTTGATTAATTTTTGTCATAAATAAGACTGCAGTGAGACCTGTGACATAAATTATTATTTTTTTGATATTTCAAAAGTGTGGCTTGTATGCTCCAAAGAAGCTGCTGTACTGTCACAATGAAAGATGTATGTTAATGCAATAGATCAGTCAAACAACACAATGAACCCAGTTTTTCACTCATCTGAAATGTAGGTGATCATTCAAGACATGTTCAGTGCCCAAATTTGCTTTATTCTTGTTAGAGAATCCCAGTACATGGTTCACAATGCTAACAAGTAATGGAGACGTATAACTACAAGGCCTATACTAAATCAACATTCTTCCAACTTAAACCAAAAATGCATGTCAACTTTTTAATTTTATCTTTTACGCCTGTAGATTCCTACACGGTGTCTTATTGCTCTCTGTTAAGGAAAAACAAACTGCATAGGCAAAAGGGATGATAAGGCAGGAATCACTTCCTTGGAGATCAAGAAACTCCTATTATTCCACCCATTCTTATACAGTGCAACTTCATAAAAAAAGTCTAAAAGTTGAATTATACAGATAAACTTGATTTAAATGGTAATATTGTTCCAAGTTTACTTCAGCGTTTTAGCTGTCCAAAATTGAGTCATTTTATTGTTTAATGGCAAAGTGCTAAATTAAAAAAATTATTTAGTAGAAATTAAATCTTATGAAGTAAGCCATTTGGGGCATTTAATCCACTTATTTGTGAGTACCATTAGTCATGTACTGTCGTTCTCTTACAAGGAAAAAGGCAAATTTGTGTACTAGACATGTATAGAGTGATGAACTGTGATTAAAAAAAAATATTCATTCATGTTTGGTCGAACAATTACTGTCCCAAGGTTGTGTTTTACCTCAACCTTTTATATAAATATTTTGCCTCTAATTATCTTAGTGCAATGTATAAGCTGTATTTAATTTGTTTTACATTGTAGCTGCTCATTTTTCACCCTGACAATTCAAACAGAGGATGATTCTTCAGCCTTATTTATTTATGTATGTATTTTGTCATGAGATACTGCTGACTTTTAAGGGGATTTAATTCGTTAAAATGGGTTGTGTTTTGGCAGTACTGTGACAAAAACAATAAGTATTTGTAAGAACACTCATATGTAAAAATTAGTAATTCAGTACTTTTGGAGGAAAAAATCCTAAACTGAAGTGTTTTGACATGTATCAACCATGTATAGCCAAAAAAATATCCACTTACCAATGCTTGGAATTAGTTGGTTCAGCTTCTGCTTTTGTAGTTGTAGTTTTTCAACTTTAGCTTTGCATGACACATATGACACTCGTGTACTTCAGGCTTCAACTGCGGACTCCGCTCCACAATCACTGTGTCTGCCAAAGAAGGAGTTGGGCATAAATGAGAACTAGAAGTGGTTTTATCCATAAAGGATTTATTCTGCTGTGGTGAATCTGACAACCAGATTAATTTGGCTCATGAGGTGATGGTAGAAGCATGCAGAGAAATTACTCTTTACCTAGTAACTGATGAGTGAAAGGAAGCTGCTGGACAGGAGACTCTCCATAATGTAACAGACTTGTTAATTCTAAACTTTGAGGGAGTGACTTTATAAACTTTTGCAGCCAATGCATGGTCACTATAACATTTTCTTTTAATTGGTCTTTTTTCCTCTTGGGGCTTTAAGATCTGTCCAATAAACTGAATTACAGCATTGTAAAATCTGCCATCTGACCACCTGGCAAGGACTTGGTTGCCTGGACAAAGGCAGTCAAGTCTGGTTGCTGGTGATTCATTGGAGTAAAGGATATCATTGTTGCAGAAAGTGACACAGACATAGTGATCTGTTAACAATGAAGAGGAAATTAATCAGCATGTGATTCTAAAGCACTTTTAGTTTAGGGAATAATAAATAAACTTGGCATTGTAAAAGCCAAACATATCATTTGAAAGGCCTGCTATTAATTAGGCTGTATTTACAGTAAGCTGAATAGATGATTTCTGTGAAGTTATATCATATATCAAGAAAAGGTAACTAGTGTTCAGTAAAGCAGTTTAAAATGAACGATTTATCATTTTGAAAACTGGCAGCATTCAGACCAAATTGGAATCAAAATTAAATAGAACATTAGCTAAAACAAATACAGTGATACTTAGCCAAGATATTTGATAAAATGTTTTTGTACTTTAGCTGTAAAAATGATAAACAGCGAATTTACTCACCCAAACTTTGATTCCATGAGGAGACAATAACCAAACAGAATCCCTCATTCTTAATGGCGGATTTATCTGATTTTTTTTTTCAAAAATCTTTTCCAGACATAGCAAATGGAAATATAACAGACTACAAAATTTGAAACACATACAGACAGCAAAATGAAAAGGTACTGCTAATTGTTCATGCAAGTGTGTTTAACTAGTTAGTGAATTTAGCATCACTTAACTATTTAGCAAACACAGAAAAACACCTATAGATACCTCATTTATACTGTAACTACCAATATCGTTTAACAAGTGTGAAATGAATAGCTTTGAGTTTGTGACAGTTTGAGGCCCTTGTCGTCCTCTTGAACCCTCTGACTCGACTCCAGACATAAGGTAAAAGTCCAAAGACTATATTTATTTGAACAATAATGTGCACAAAGCACCCTCCACTCCACAATATTCATAAATCACTAAACAATACACCAATCAATCCTCCACACTCTCAGACACTTCGCCACCCTTCCTCCCAGCTCAGCTCAGTGTACTGGTTTCCCAGAGTCCTTTATATAGTCCCTGACCCGGAAGTGTTTCTCCCTTCTGTCCATGTGATCATGAACACTTCCGGGTCAGATAAAAAGCTCCTTTCTTCAACCTGGAAGCACGTCGTTGCCTCTTGTCATGTGATCATGACGCACCTCCGGGTTATAGGGCAAGTAAGAGTCTGGCAGCCTCCCCACAGCAACTCCTGGTGGTCCCCATGGTATCCAGCAGGGCTGTGCAAATAAACTACAAAGTCCATGAGGCCCTGCTGGAATTCAGGGAATGTCCACGCTGTTGGGAGAGCTCCACCTGGTGGCCTGGGGGTGAGGGCCGGAATATTTAGCCGGCCACACACCACAGTACCCTCCCTTTAGCGAAGCCAACTGGGGCGGAGCGTCCAGTCCCCCGAGGGACATCCTCCTCCAGGAGGACACGGCCTCCTGGGCTGTGGCTCTGTTGTCTAGATCCCCCAGAGAACCTAGGGGGAACGGTGTATCGATTATTCCTCCGCTCCCCTGTTCCCTGAGGACAACTTCGCCAAACGTGGCCCGGTCGATGACAGTTATAACATAGCCGTCGTCCTCCCGGCGGTCTTTCTCCACGAGACTGGAAACATCGCAGGAACTCCGTTAGCTCCACCCTTTTCTCCGCCAAGGGAGGTGTACTAGCCGTCTCGGAACATTCTGCCCTTTTTTCCACCTTGTCAGGAGACCCACGTTTTATTTTGGGGCTCTCCTGCTTACTTTGGGGCTTGTGCACAGCTTGGGTCTCTCTATTAAAAGAAGAAAGCCCCTTTGCTGTTTGCACACCCGTTGACCTTCTTTTAGTCGGAGGCGGCGTCTTTAGCACCACATCACCTCAAGAGACAGTACCTTCCAACTGCTCCGGGTTGATTGGCGCTTCCCCCGCCCCTTCAGTTTCCAATGACAACTCCCTTATCACTTTATCAGGAGACTCCCGTTTCTCTTTTAGGATCTCCTTTTTAATCTGGGGCTTGTCCGCAGTTTGGATTTGTGCAGTTTGGATCTCTTTATTAACAGAAAAGAGCCCTTTTACTGTCTGAACGCCCTTTGATTTTAAATTAACCCGAGGCAGCGTCTTCAGCCCCGCATCGTTCCCAGAGACAGCACTTTCTAGCGGTCCTGGTTCGATCGGCGCTTCCCCGCCCCTTCTATCATCGTACCACATTCTTTTGTAGGGCACGCAGTGCTTTGGCACCTGGTACTTATTAAACACGGGCCCGAATCACACTGCGTCCCTATATTATTATATACGGTACCGTCTTTACTAACCTGTACCGCCAAATCATATAAGATGGGACGCTCACGCCCTAGCCGCCGTAGGTATTCGTCCACCTTCTTTATCGGCGTTTCGGCCGTCACTCCCAGGTCTCTGATGATCTTCTTTATTGCTTGTATCATCTGCAAAATACCTCATACGGGCTCGATTAATTTCTCAAGTTCCCGCACATCTATAAAGTTATTTATTTCGGCCAGAGGCAAGTTTACTTCCTTGTTTTCCTTACCTACAGGCCGGGAGCCAATGAGCACGTCCGTTGTCGGCACGTGCTCTGACGGGTCTCGCGGAGGCTTCTGGGAATTGGAGTTCTTTTCGTCTGAGGGCCGGGTTGCCTTCTTCGGCGAACTGCGGTCTGTCTTTATTAATTTGTCGACAGACCGATCAGCCATTTCCCGGCCCTCCTTACCTTTTTGCGGGGTGAGCAGTGCTTCGCTCGCCTCCCCCTTCCCTTTTGGAAAGTCCAAGTCCGTTTTTCCTTTGATGAAGGAGCAAACAGTGGGACGTGGACCTCCTCCTTCCCAGAATGCTTCGGGTTGAGTCACGTGTCCCTCGCCAGCAGCCGACATGCGGAAGTCCTTCAACTCTCTCACTGGCTCGATTGTGAGCGCACCACTGTCCTCAGGAGCCTTGTCTGCATCCCGCAGAGCCTCCGGATGATCTTTTCTGAGGTAGGTGCAAGGTACAAGATGAGTTATTTTCAACTTATCCGCAATTATTTCCCCGGCACATACCTCGTTGCAGTCTTCTTCCGTAGGCTTCTCCCGCTCTGTGTGGTCGCTCCTACGCTCCTCCCGAGTGTCGGCCATTATGAAAAGAGCTTCTCCGCTGGCGCTGCCACTCTGCTTACCTCTCTTCTTCCCCATACGGACTTGGTAAATTTGGGGGCTTTGCGATGATTTTTCTGCGTGTCCGGACAATGCCTTCTCAGGGTTCTCTGCCCACAGAAAATTTATATACAGGTCCTCTGCAAAAGGCGCTAGAGTATCCTGCCGACTACGCCACAGTTTGAGGCCCTTGTCGTCCTCTTGAACCCTCTGACTCGACTCCAGACACCAGGTAAAAGTCCAAATCCATGAGGCCCTGCTGGAATTCGGGGAACATCCACGCTGTTGGGAGAGCTCCACCTGGTGGCCTGGGTGTGAGGGCCGGAATATTTAGCCGGCCACACACCACAAGTTATAGAAGGATGTGGTCTGGTTTTTATGGCTGATTGGCAGAAGTGATGTCAGAACTGGAAGTGACGTCTTAGGGGCTGGAACTGGAAGTGTCATCTTTGTGGACCAAATCAGGCAGAATTTCTTGTGTTTGACCGGTAGAGATAGCAGAAAAAGGTTTAGCGCATCCTGCCACCCCCTGGCCTGGCATGGAATTACCTTCGATTGGTTCTTTTAGCTGCCGCCCATGTGCACATGCATGATACAGGGCCAATTTAAAATGGCATCAACTTTGGAACATTGGCCGCACCATACACTGCCCCACTAGATAGCCAAAATATTTGGGTTTAACCAATCCAATGAAATACTTCTTTGGGTTAATACAAAGACCGGCTTTCCCAAAAGACCGCAATACAGCTTGTACCTGCTATAGGTGTTCCTTCCAGGTGCTGACTACAGATAGATGACAACATCATCTATGTAGGCAGCACTATAGGAGTTATGAGGATGGAGCACTTCATCTACCAGACGCTGGAAAGTCACGGATGCCCCATGTAACCCGAATGGAAGGACATGATACTGCCAGTGTCCACTAGGGTTTCTAAACGCAGTCTTTTCCTTTACGGAGAATGTTAAAGGAGCCGGCCAGTACCCCTTTGTCATGTAAAGTGTAGTCAAGAATTTTGCTTGTCCTAGTAGCTCGAGAAGATTGTCCAACTGCAGTATTGGATATGCGTCGAATTGTGAAATTTGGTTAAGCCGACTGAATTCATTGCAAAACCACCTACTCCTGTCAGGCTTTCCGACCAATACGACTTGACCAGGGACTGTAATTCTCCTCTATCACACATAGATCCAGCATTCATTTGATCTCCAACTCCACTTCTGCTCTTTTTGCCTCGGGAAGTCAAAATGGGAGTTCTCGGACTATCACCCTGGGCTTTGTCACAATGTCATGTGCAATTAGGGAGGTCCATCTGGGTTTCTCAATCACTACCTCCGGGACAGATAGGATAACTGTTTCCAACTCCCGTCATTGATGGGTGGTCAAATTAGGGCCGAAGTTAAGATCTAATTTACAAGCAAAGAGTGAGTGGGGCTGTCCGTAGGATGGATCAGGGTCCCTTTCCTTCCATGGTTTCAGCAGATTCACATGATAAACCCGCTCACTTGGTTGATAGTTTGGTTGTTTAACCAAATAATCGACAAGCCCCTTCCTCTCCTTACCTCGAAAGGGCCTTGCCATTGTGCTAATACTTTGGAATGGGAGGTAGGAACCAGCACCATGACCCGATGTCCCAGGCAGAACTCCTGCAGAGATATGCCACGGTCATAGCATTGGATCTGAGCTGCTTGCGCCTTCTCCATGTGAGATTATAAGATAGGTCGGATTTTAGCAAATCTATTGCATAATTGTATGATATATTCTAATATATTTGATGATGGGAAAGCCTCTTCTTCCCAACCTTTTAGAATATCTAATATGCCCCAGGGTTGTCATCCATACAATAATTCAAAAGGTGAGAATTATGTGGAGGCTTTTGGGACTTCCTGCTATGCAAAAAGTAGTAGGGGGAGGAGCTGATCCCAGTTTCTTTCATCCTCATTGACCACATATCGCAGCATCTGTTTGAGGGTCTGATTAAACTGCTCTACTAGACCATCAGTTTGAGGATGATACATCAAGATCTTTAAATGTTTCATTTTCAGCAACTCTGCTGTTTCCCTGAACGTGTCCGAGGTAAATGGGGTCCTTTGATCCGTTAGGATTTCTTTAGGGATTCTGACTTGCGCAAAGACCCCTACTTAGCTCCCATGTGATAGCTTTAGATGTAGCTGAGCGCAATGGAACTAGTTCTGTGTACTGGGTTGGGTAATCAATTAGGACCATTATATATTTATGTCCCATGGATAAGGGTCCCAGTAAGTCAACTCCAATGTGTTCAAAAGGGATATCAATCAGGGAGGACTAGAGGAACATGGTCTCTCCTAGGAATTTGCTGCAGCTGACATTCCAAACAGGACTTGCGTAAGTGGCAGACCTCCTCGTTGATTCCTGGCCAAAAAAATCGTAGTTTAATGCCTGAGAGTTTTTTCGGGGCCAAGGTGGGCTCCCAGGAGATAGGTGTGTGCAAGTTCACAGACTTCTCACCAGTAAGTTCATACAACTAACAGCAGAGACTGAACCTCCCCTTCATGCTCTGTTGCCCAATATAGAAGAAAATTGTTTGGCACAAAGTGAGGACCCTGCGGCATAGGATGCTGTGTGCGATGGCCATCTACTAGAACGACTGCATTTTTTGCAAACTTAAGGGAGTCATCATTCCGTTGCTCCCTTTTAAATGAAGCGCAAGTCTGCCTAAATTGAAATTGCAGTTGAGTCAGAGGGTCGGAGGGACCTCAAGGGGCGTGGTTTCCTCCTGGGTTGACGCAGTGGCTGGAGATGACGTATTACCCCACGGCATCCCAGGCATTTCTGCGTCATTGTTAGAAGTCGAGCTCCGTCTCTCCTCCAGCTGAGAACATGGCATGGAAGTAGCTGAGGATGCAGTTTCAGCGTCCGCTGTTAGGCTCAGTGTTTGTGTAGGAGTAGTGAGGGTTATACCACTGTTGTTATCAGATCAGCTTCTGCCGAGTATCACAGGGAACAAAAGATCTTTAATCACCGCTACTGTCATCTTTTTTACAATCCCCTCATGGCTGATATAACAAGAGGCGGACCTATAGTAACAGACGTCCCCATGTATACAGGTTAGACTGATCTTATTTATAAGCCATTGTCGCGGTAAAGCCAAGTGGCAAGCAACAACAGAAATGTTACTGCCAGAGTCAAATAAATCTGATACCTTAAATACGTTTACTATCACTACTCTGGTATGCGGGTAGGCCAGAGGATTAACTGGAGCGCACCACCCCTCCCCCTGTGTTTCCCCGCAGACCCCTTTGTCACCACACAGAGACAGCCGCTGTGTATCAGGAGTCCCCAGAGTTTGCTCCGCAGCATGGTGATGGGGCTCAAAAGTAGAGATGCAGGTATGTCGGGGTTCACACAGGTCCCTTTTTGGTTCTCCTGAGTAGGTCTCTGCTCTTATTTTTTTCTACAGTCTCTATTAAAGAGAACATATTCTTAATTGGTTGTCCCCAGGCCGGCTGGGCATGATTGGCAGGGAGGCCTCTGAGCAATAAAGCACATGCTACTTGCTCTGAAATCTGCTGGGTGTTATTTTGGTTAGGCCATAGCCAGCACCCAACTTTGGCCCATAATTTTAGGGATTGGGGAGCAGCAGGCAGTTGGGGATCAAACTCCCATTGAATTACTTTCCTCGCCTACCAACCAAGATGATACATCCACCATTATCAAAGGATTTTCATTTTGTGGGGTTCAACTGAGCAGTCCCTTTTCCTGAGAGCTCATAATCATTCCCCAGTGTATTCTCTTCTGAGCCCGGCTCTGGGGGTAGGTCCCTTGTCCACATGCCAAGGGTTCTACGCTAGACCCCTGGGTTGAAGCACACTCCAGGTTCCCCCTACCCACACCAACCCAGTAACGCAGGAACAGCACTCTCCCACCTGATCCCTTATGGGCTGAACGTCTTGATGGTGTGTCAAGGCTTTTACAATATCTGGTTAGGCTCCTGATTCCACAAGGAGGCCATCATCCTGCCGACTACGCCAATGTGAAATGAATAACCTTAACACACAAAAAAGGTTTGGGGCGGCCACCCATAACTTGAATCCAGGCTGCAAAAAGGCAAATATTAAGCACAGATCTGTACAGAGTTGAGTCCAGAACAGAAGTGAGTAAAAACAGGATGTGGTCTGGTTTTTATGGCTGGTTGGCAGAAGTGATGTCAATGAGGCCGGAACTGGAAATGATATCTCCTTTGGCTGGTACCAGAAGTGACATCTTCCGGCCCAGGACTCGAAGTAACATCTTTGTGGATGGAATCAGGCAGGATTTCCCGTGTTTGGCTTGTAGGGATAGCAGAGAAAGTTTTAGCACACCCCACCACACCCTGGCCTGGTGTGGAATTACCTTCAATTGGTCCTTTTAGTTGCCTCCCATGCACACATGCATGACACAAGCTAAAGGTGGCGCGGTATCTAATCAAACAAAAATTAATTAATATAACCATTGCATTGTTATCACTCTTTAATGTAATATTTTCTTTATCAGTATGCTGCTGCTGGAGTATGTGAATTTCCCCTTGGGATTAATAAAGTATCTATTGTGATGGATGACCGGCTACAGACTCTGGTCGCCACCCCCAGGCTGCCAGGAGGAGCCCTCCGGACAGCATAATCGTGCCCCGAGTTCCAGCAGGGCCTCATGGACTTTGTAGTTTGTATACACAGCCCTGCTGGATACCCTGGGGGCCACCGGGAGTCGCTGTAGAGGGGCTCGTGGACTCTTATGTGCCCTATAACCCGGGAGTATGTCACAGTCACGTGACAGGAAGGAACGACGTGCTCCCGGGTTGAAGAAAAGGACTGTTAACCCTGACCCGGAAGGGATAAGGAACTGTGGACTGATTGGGCAGGAACACCTCCGGGTTAGGGTGTATAAAAGGACTCTGGGAAAGCCCAGACACTGAGCTGAGCTGGGACGTAGGGTGGCGAAGTGTCTGGGCGAGGAGGATTGGTTTTGAGAGAGAAGTATTGTATTTATATGAGTGTGGAGTGGAGGGTGCTTTGTGCACTATTTAACAGTAAAATAAATAGTGATTTTACTTTCACCTGGTGTTCAGAGTGGTACCTGAGGGTTCAAGAGGTGGACCACGCCTCTATCTGCTACACTATCTATCTAACCGACAAAACAAACACTACACAGAAACAGATTTTTTAAAAATATGATTTGTTTAATGACTGTAAACTTTTTTTTTTACCTGAACTTGATATGGGACTTTCTCTCATCACTTTGGTTCCACTTACTGCAGCATACAGGGGAAGAGCAGAACTCATCCAATCATAGCATGCAATCGCTGGGAATGACAAACCTTATCCAATAACAGCATGTGCAAAGTAAAGTTGCATCATTCAGTGTTGAATTTTTTTGGCACACAGATGTTTTGACTTCCTCTAATTCTACTGCCACCAGTTGATCGCTAATAAAGTTATATTTGTTATTTTTATGTTATTTCATTGACCAGGTGGATATTTCATGAAGTGCACTTAGTGATTAAGCTTCTCTTAAACTAATGTGCCGAAAAGACGAGGGCAAATCACACTTTGCAACTGAGGCAACTCCGTTTATGAAATTCCCATTTGATGAGAAGCAAGATCTTGACTATTTTTTTCATTGTACCTAGTGTTTCTCAAATCTCATTTACATTAATAATGCTTTAGAAGTTAATAATATATGACATTTAAATTATGGCATTTGTCTTTTTTAGAAAACCTAATGCTTCTGCATTCTCAGTTATACTATTGTTTAAATAAATATATTTTTGTTATAAAAGTTAAAGCTTTAAAAGCTGTATGCTTTATTGAAAACAACAATATATTTATTGCGTTTTTGTAAGAGAGATCAAAAGGAAAAAATACAGTTAAAAAGGAGTTAAAAGGTTGTGTTTCATAATATAAAAAATGTATTAAAAGCACCAAGTTAGTAAACCACCAGCATATATAATTAGAAGGAAAGCCCATGCATTGACATTTTGGATATATGTCATGACAGTAATTGGATGTATAATATATAATAATAAAGACAGTTTTTATCAGTATTGGCCTGCTGTCCGATTGTTTAATCAGTCTGCTTCTTGCCTTCCTAAACAGTGTTCTGTCCTCACTTCTATAAGTAGGTTTCTTGGCCTGACAAAGCTGTCTGGGTTTTGCTGTGATCCACAGTTTGTTGTTATTAACTTTTAAATAGGTTTTGGTGGAGACCCACGTGTCCCCACAAAAGTCCCCTTCCAACAAATTGGTGCCCCCCCTGGTTCCAATGCATAGCAGAATATGTCCCATCTTTTTCAGAAAGACTTCCAATGCCGTTATAAACCTTTAACCCTGTATTTTACACTAATATTTGAGTCATGTGCTAAATCTTCTAATATGCTCACCCTTACAGAGACTCGCATGTAACACAGATAGAACTTTGGAGAAGACTATCTTGACAGTTCTGCTCTTTAGCTTAATGCATAACTTTTTAAATTTGGATTGCAGAACTGTCTGCCTCAACTACATAAAGCAGTTCACACATTGGTATTGATGAAAGAACTGAGCCCTGAGGTGAACTAAGATGAAAACAAAACAATTTGCAAGAAGATTTGGATAGTTATGGATCAACTGGAGTTTTTCTGTTTTACTGTTATTTTTGTCATTTTTAATTATTATTTTTAACATGTTATGTGTTTTCTGTTTCTTATAAATATGTAATTGTGTCAATAGTAGAACCATCACTGGTCCTTTGCCAACTCCAGTGAAACAGAAGGACTAGTAGTGTTCACTAAATAACCAAATACAACATAGTATGGCGTTAGAAAGTTCACTTTTGAAAAAAGAAAAGAAAATCTAAGTGATTCCTCACAAGATGCTTTTCTGTTAATGTTTACTTCTAACAAGAACCAGTTTTTTAGATTTCATAAAATACCTTTACTTACCAGCTCGGCAGAGTCCTCTCCTTTAGCATACTTGCTGCTGTTGTGGTCAGTTTATGGGCAGTTTTTCATCCTACATAACAATGTCTTCTTACATCCTTTATCCTGCAAAAAGCTAGCAAGCAGCTGATTTTGCATGTGCAAGAGCAGCAAAACTGGAAAAGGGGTACAGTAGTCGCAGTACTGGGAGGATAGAAGTTTTAATTTAGTCATTCTTGGATTTTGTATTTTTTTTTTTTTTGCTGTTTGAGGAGATGTGTGAAATGTAGTTAAGTTAGTTTATGTGTAGGCATAAAGTGTTCATAAGAGAATGGATCACCCTTTTTCAGATTGGTATGAGTTCATTGCCTTTAGGCAAGTGTGGTAGAAGTAGTTAAAAAGCCCCTGTGCCATTAGTTCGGGGTCAATGGTGAGGACTGTTGTCGCTATTGTGTGCATTGCAAAGTTTGTTTTCTATGATTTTAACTGTTTAAAAGGTATGCTTCAGGTTTGTGATTCCCAGTTTTTTGGAGTGCTTCAGTACTGGTGTGAAAATATATTTTTTGGCCACTACAGAGAAATTTGATCATTTATCTGACATTTTTTTCATTATTATCCTTTGTATTTGGCAGCTTTTCAGTATGTGCATTTTCAGAGCCCTTGTCTGTAACTACAGTGATTGAAAGTTTTATTTGTTTATTGAATTTTTCCTTTTGTCTCGTTTATGACTATTTTGTTTTTGTTGAATTGCTGTAGTGCTGGGAAGTATACAGGTTCATACCGAAAAACGTTTTTTATTTTTGTTATAATGTGGATTTTTCTGATACTGCAACACCAGTTTAAATAGCCTAAACAACGTTCTGAATGTGTAGCAGTGGGAAACTGTTTAAGGGGGGGACCTTTTTCACTGCTACACCTCTAAACACGCATGCAACAGAGTATATGCGTTAGTGGAAGTATTGAGCGGTGAAAATGGACAGAGAACTTTCCGAAACTGAAGCTGTAGCAGACGATAAAGTTGAACATGATGACACAGAAGAACTTTTGCCGAAAAAAGGAGCCGTGTCTGTTGTCTGGAGATACTTTGATTTTAAAAGCTCGGATGTGGACCAAACAACTATTTACTGTGTGGAAAGGCACTATATAGGTGCCCGACCCGACACAGACTGGACACGGAGGCACACGTAAAATAAACAAAAACATTTATTTTTTCTTCACCTGTGGCCCCGTGTCCCACAGTCAGTACACAGTCCTAAGCACAAACACCAAATAAAACACACAAATAAAACACTCTTTTCTTCCTCCACCATTCCTCCCAGGCAACCTCGTCCTCCTCCTCCTGATTCTGGCTCCTGGAGTGGTGGCTGCTGGCCCCTTTTATAGTCCACCCAAAAGTGTTCCAGGTGGTTGATCGCCGAGTTCTGGCTGCACTTCTGGGTGTGGCGAATACGCTGTCCATACAGGCTCAGGAGTCCCAGCTGCAGCACCCCCTGGCAGTGCCAGCAGGACCCAACAGGGCTGCACCCAACTCCAGTTGCCATGGAGCCCTGTGGGAAACCAAGGCACCACTCCAACCCTGGTGGGTGGCCATCTAGCATCTAGGGGGAGGTATTGCACCATCCAGGGCTGCTCCCCCTGAATATAGAGTGCAGGAGCATCCTAGCTGGGCATGGACCCCGGCCGCCTACCACAACTGCAAATGCTGTTGAGCTGAAGTTGTCACCAGAGGCGGCAACACGAGCAATTTGCTGCACAACCTTAGCCACAAACATGCTTTGGAGTACCATGAATGTATAGAGCTAAGATTGGCACCCTCCACGTCCTCAGGTAAAACTGAAAAAGCTGGAGGACACTCTAGTCAGACGCATTTGTTAGAGGTACTGCCTACAACAAAAAAATGCAAGTGGTGGATCGAGATAAGCGCCATTACAATCCATATAGCTAACGTGTCAGTGGACAGAGATTGGTAACATTAACAGAAAGTGTAGTTGATTTCTAAGACATGTTCAGTGCAATACATCTTTTGGCAAGCACCTTTGGATATTTTACTAAGTTTAAATGCCTCTTTGGATGGTTGAAAATATGCTGTCAACATTATAGTTTAAGTTGTTTGCAAAATTTGTTCAATAAAAAGGTTCTATATTTTGACGGCAACTGTCATGCAATGCGATTCCTTCTCTTCATTAGTGTTACCCCCTTGAAAACTATCACTTTATGGGGCCATGCAAACCTATATTAATTCTTGTGTGCACATTATAATGTACAATTCTCATGACAGTGGAATAGGTCATTCTTAGCCAGTCTACTGCAGTAATTGCAGTGGAAAATGTGGTTAACATCCACTCATGCATAGGAAAAAAATACCATTGAATACCGTGAAACCGGTATAATTTTGAAAAATACCATGATATAGAATTTTGGTCATACTGCCCAGCACTAAATTACTGCATATTGTTTTTATGGATTGTTACCTTTTTATGGCACCTTTTTCTTGTTGATGTTTTTTTTTTCTTTTTCTCACCAACAACTACTAGATTATGACTGTTCATATAATAAACATCTATGACGTTAGTTTCTAAATACTTAAGTAGTTTGTGCTTCATGTGTGTTTTGGGGCATCTTAAGAGGAAACATTCTTTCACATTGCTTCCCTAACAGAAAAATAAATATTTATGTATATGATGTTGGTAAACTGCTTTAGAGAGTTGAACAGAGGGAGAGACAGATCAGAGAAAGATAAAGTCAAGAAAAGAAGTGAGGGTCAAAACTAGGAAACCATGTCTATGCCAAATTGCTACACCAAAGTCAAAGTAAAAAACCAGAATGTGATATTCATAGACTGAACTTTCTCTAGAAAACACAAACACAGTGAAGGTTTTGACATGTATCTGCAATCAAGGATGAAAAGCCTAGTGCCATACTAGTGATAATATGTGACTCAACCTCTGGGGTGGTGTGGCCTATCAGTTTGGATCCTAACAAATGCTAACCAAAATGGTAGTAGCACCCATAGAAAAAACAAAATGGTGCCACAGGAATTCCAAAACATAATGCTAAAATAAAAGAGCAACTCTAAATATCTTCCATTTATAAAAAAAAATTAAGGTACTATTAAATATTTCAGAACCAAAATAAAAAATTTGAACAGAATAAAGAAACAAAATTCAGCCCAAAATAACTAAATAAATGCTAACAGTTAGCCTTACAAGAATTTTCTTAATGGTATGGAATGTCCACTTACAATAATCACTGATCACAAGAACTAAGTCTACCTGAGAACCTTTATATGTTTGGGTCCCCAGCAAGCACAATAGGTCTTATTTTTAAATTGATTATCTCTTATACATGTATAGAAAGAGTTTAAAATGAAAAGGCAGTTGATCTAGTGAGAGATTTCAGAAAGGAGGATCATAATACTGAACAGAAGCAATAATTCCCAAGGTAAAATTCATGTCACTTGCAAGAACCTGAGGAGAGGTTGTTAAGTTAATAAAAGGTAAAACTGTTGACTCTGAAAACTTGTAAAAGCATAATTAGATCAAATGTGTTCTAAGGTTTTACTTTAGAGTCATAATTCTGATTAGCAGGTCATACTGGGGACCTTGAGAAGAAAACCTCATTTTTAGTGAATGAGCATGAAAAATAATATTAAAAACTATACAGTATATTGCTGCATATTTTTTACCTGCAATAAATGACAATTATGGTGCCCCATTGGCCATTTCCAATCCTTACCATTTACAAATAAATAATAAAACATAATCTAGAAACTTTCTTAAACTTTCTTGTTTTGTGTGCTATATTTACACCATTTTTGACACCCACTGCATGCCCAACCTACCTCAAAGATGGTCTCCTTCTGAATTACTCTTCCCAAAATTTCTTCCATTTTTTTTCCTACAGGGCTTTTTTGGGAGTTTTTCTTGTCTTCTTAAGACTGTCAAGGCTGTGGGGTTGTCAAAAAACAAAATCTGTTAAAAGTCCATTGACTTTTAGGCCTGAGAAATTCATTTTAAATGATACCAAATTTCAGGAAATGATTATTGTTCAATTGAATAAAAAGTGAATTTAAGTGAATGAAATACCGTAGTGGCCAAACATTTTGGCAATAAATCAAATGATGTGGTTTTCAAACTTTGCTGCTTCATCATTTTTAAATTATTTTTTACGTTTCTGTGATATACTGAAGAATAATTATAAATATTTCATATATTGCAAAGGCTTTTATTGGCAAATAAATCAAATTTATGTAAAGAATCAGTATTTACAGTATTGACCCTTCTTCATAACTTCTGCAATTTCCTCTGGCATGCTGGATATCAGCCTCTGGGCCAACTCCTGACTGATACTGATCCATTCTTGGCTTTTTAGATCTGGGGAGTTTCCTGGCCATTGGTCCAAACTTTCAATTTTATGAACTCTGAACCATTTCGTTATCACTTTTGCCTTGTGACATGGTGCTCCATCATGCTGGAGAATACACAAATCATCACCAAATTTTGCCTGGATTGTTGGGAGAAGTTGCTTTTGGAGGACATCTTGATACCATTCTTTATTTATGGTAGTGTTTTTGGGCAGAACTGTGTGTGGGTCTACTCCCTTGGATGAGAAGGAAACCCCACACATGGATTGTCTCAGGATGCTTCACTGTTGGCACGACACAAGATTCATGGTAGCATTCACCATTTCCTTCTTTGGACTATTGATTTCCCATATGTTCCAAACACTCGGAAGGAGGATTCGTCCAAAAATATTAACTTTACACCAGTCTTCTGCTGTCTAATCCTTGTATTTCATGCAGAATTTCAGTCTGTCCTTGATGTTTTTCTTGGAAAGAAGCAGCTTCTTTGCTGGCCTGTTGTCCAAAAGTCTTCGCCTCACTATGCGTGCAGAAGCAGTCACACCCACCTGCTGCCAATACTGAGCAAGCTCTGCAGTGGTGGCAACACGATTCTATAGCTGACTCTTCAGGAGGAGATGGTCCTGGAGCTTGCCGGACACTTTTAGCTGGTCATTTTATGCCATGGCCAAAATAGGTGAAAATAGGTTTTTGTGATAAAGTTAACTTTTTATGTTAATAAAGCTGTTTGCAATGAATTAATACGCATCTGATCACTCTGCACAATAATATAAAAACAATGTGAATATCCACCACAAAAACTGAAGCCGCAAACTTTGCAAGATTCAACATTTGCGCCACTGCCAAAACTTTTGTTCACTACTGTTCATGAAGGAACCTAACTCGTTATTTTGTGTTTTGAGACATATATCATGTGGTAGCATTGATCACGTTGAACTGGTAATCATATACTGGTATTAACAGTATATTCACATACTTATGACCAGTGTCATTCATTATTTATCAATTGTTATGTATAGTTCCATTTTATTTACTTACATTTCATCAAATATTTTTCCTACATTACTTGATATTTCTAAGGCATCATAAATAAAGTTCACATGTACTGTATGTCCTTACATGTAATCCCAAATACTTGCTCATAAATGTCAATAAATGGAATTGAGCAGAACTTAGCTGTTGTTCAATTCCAATTCCAATTTAATTTCCTTGTTTGAATTGGAATTGTTGAGTTCATTCCTGAATTACTCCAACTCAGCTGAACCGTGAGGTCATGAATTCAGGAGAGAGTATCAGCTTTGGCATGGAAAGAACCTTGATGATGGAGGATTTTAAACCAAAAACGCTGACGGTCCAAGAACCAAATTTGATTTCTTCTGAAGTGCCATCCTCTCTAGGGATGCATAGTCCATTACAATAGTGTATGTAGTACCTCAGCTGGTTAATAACCCACTTTTTCACCAAGGTTTGTGTTTCTACTGCCATATACCTGGTCTCCCGATCCAGTATTTTTCAGTCCAGGAACATGATGAGGTGTTCAACACTGCTGATGTTTTGGCTCAGCACATCATCAACACCTGTATCCAAAGCGTCAGTCTGTAATGGAATGCATCTTCTGTTTTAGCTTCCCATACCATCATGTTAGGGGTCCATTTCTTTGCAAGATATGTCAAGGTCACTGCCCTCTTGGAAAAATGAGGTATATACCGGCAGTAATACCCGGCTAAACCTAAGAAGGCTTGGATCTGTGACTTGGTCTTCAGATAGGGTCATTTCATAATAACATCTACTTTGGCATATTGTGATTGGACTCCACCCCTCCAATCTAAAATAATATTTCTTCAAAATAATATTTGTTGATAAGCATAGAATTGAGAAACCTGATTAAGTTGATGAAAGTAACTGCAAAAGTGTTAACTTCCACTGGGCTTTGGGAAGATGTGGCTAAATCAGAAACTAAAACTTTACTCTATTACACCTAGATCTAGCATTCTCTTGATTTCAGGTTTTACTTCGACTCTTTTTGCCTAGGGGAAGCGATACAGACATTTTTGGACAATGATCCTATGTTCAGTAATGATGTAATTCGCAATCAGGAAAGTTTTTGCAGGTCACTCACTCACCACTTCCAAAAAAGGTAAGACAGCTGCTTCAAGCTCTTGTTGTTGCTTAGGCATCAAATTTGCGCCAAAATTAAGGTTTGTTTTCTGAGCAATTAATGAACAAGGTTTATCTGGAAGATGTATTGGGCTCCCTTCCCTTCCACTGTTTCAACAAATTAACTTGATAGACTCATTCGGCTAGCAAAGGTTCAGTTGTTTAACCAAATAACTGCCCAGACCCTTCCTCTCCTTAATTTCCCTGAACATCTCTGAGGTGAAAGGTGTCCCCTGGTCCATTAAGACTTCTTTCAGATGCTGATATGTGCAAAGACCCCTACCAGTTCCTGTGAAATATTCTTGGAATTGGCCAGTTTCAAAGGAATAGCCTCGCAGTATTGTGTAGTGTAGTCAACTATTACCAGAATATTTATATGACCACATACAGAGGGTTCAAGGAGTCCTACAGTGTCAACTATTATGCATTCCAACAGAATATCAATGAGTGGAACTGAAATGAGAAGAGCATGGTCCTTCCAAGGAATCTACCGTAATTAATATTCCAGACAGGGAGTACAAAAACAGTGGACCTCCTTGTTAAATCCTGGCCAAAAAATCAGAACGTAATCCATTCTAACCTCTTCTTGGTTCTAAGATTGGCACCTAGGAAATGGCTATACTGTATGCTAGCTTGCAAACCTGCCAATGTTAAGATCACAGGACTAACAACAATGACCTCATTTCACCTTAATGCTCAGGCACATGGGTCAACAAGTCATTATTAAGCATAAAGTGTGAATCCAGGTAGCATTGGAAGTGGCTTATGTTGTCTGTGCATCAGAACAACCAAATTCTTGGCAAACTTGAGGGAATTATTTTTCTATTCTTCTCTTTTGAATGAAGCTGGAATTTGCCTGAACAGAAAATGTAACTCTGAAAGTGGGTCTGGGGTGACCTCCATGGAGACATCAGTTCAAGATGGAATTACATTGCTCACATCATACTGGGCAGCTTTGTGATCTAGTTCTACATCCAGCAGACAGCGTGGTGTGCTGACAGCTTGAGGTGAAGTATCACTATCTATAAAGTGATGTTTTAGTCAGGGTGGTCCATGCTTCTCCACTTTTGAATTGTGACCACTCTTGCTACAGTGTCACTGTGCATGATACCCTCTCTGATCTTACAGGTTACCCCTTGATAAGAGGTTATACTATAGGCATATCTGTACAATCAAGTATACAAATTTGACTGGTTGAAGCAGATTCCCACTGTCGCAGAAACATGTAATGGCATGCAATAATGGAACTGTTGCTACCAGAATCTAGAAGTGCTCTTATCTTGTGTCCATCGACTACAACCTTGTACAACCACCCCAGTATAAGGGAGGAACAAGAGATTGATGGTGAAACAATGTCTTTCTCCTCATGCCCAGCTGCATGCCATCAGCTCACCAAAGTGAGGATTGTTTATAACAGTATGGCCCACCTCCCCACATTTGAAACAACAGGGAAGGGGTGCGTGCTTGTTCAGGTTGACCAATGTTTCAGTCTCACAATGGATTGGCTCAGAAATAGCGACAAGTCTCTTGAGGGCTGCTATGAGGGCATTCATGGTTTTAAATTCTTACTGTCAGACCAGCTGGGCAAGGAAATCAGGGAGGGGATTCACCAGTATGTCACAGGCAGTTCATCAATCTTTTTCTTATCATTGACACCTGGATTTAGTCAACGCATGACTCTGCCCCATAAATCGAAAGCCTGGGAGCATGCTGGCCATTTTGGGTTACATTTCCACTCCCGAAAGGCCCTCTCCTGTTTGTCTGGGATGACACCATACTTCAGCAGCATCTCAGCTTTGAGTTGGTTGTAATCTTTGGTAATCTGTTTGTTGAGGTCGTAATAAGCTCGCTGAGCTGAGCCCCCTCAAGAACGACGCCAGTATGCTTGCGCCAACCTGTACACTCTCAGTGATGACAGGTAGCAGTATGTTGAAACACTAAAAAATAGGTCCCAATATCATCATAAGAATGTAGTCACAACAATACCTGGGGCAGTCCCATCAATTGTTCCTGTTGGAGAGCGACACATGGTTGCTTACATACCTCCACCTCGGCAAGTTGAGTCCATCATTCCCCAACCTGGACCTAGATTGCCTGAAGTTCCGCTGCTATGGCCGATTACACCACTGTAAGAAAACAAACAAACCATGATAAAGAGTTGGGGCACAACCCTGGTAACCCCTTATAATTGGAAATGAAAAACAAAGAAAAAAATGATTGAACTGTCTCAGAATGTTGGATCTTCCAGTCATATGGCCTTCCAAAAGGAGCAGTTGGATCCAGGTGGACAGACACTGAAAGTGATGTCAGTGGTGGTAAAGCTGTCAATCTTTTGGTCTGCAAGGAGAGGAAGGGAAAAGGCATTAGCACATAGCGCCAGCCCCTGGAGTGGTGGGGAATTACAATCACCAAAGCCCTTAAGCTGTCCCCTATGTGGACACATGTGACCATATATGTATATATATATTGTGATAATAAATGAGTCCAAACATCATAAACAGGTTTGGGGCAGCCACCCGTATAATATCCATGGCTGCAAAAGGCTTTTTAGTAACAGAGATATCAACCAGACTGAGTCCAAAACAGAACTGATTACATGTTGCAAAGATGGCAGCTTTAAAGGCCTGTATAGGAAGTGACATCATCAAAGGGCCCGGAACCGGAAGTGGCTTCATCAAAGGGCCCTGAACCGGAAGTTACGTTGTCCAGACCGGACATGACATCATCAAAGGGCCCCTGCACCGGAAGTGTCGTTGTCTGGACCGGAAGTGACGTCATCAAAGGTGCCGGAACCTTGCAGGATTTTCCGGGAAAGGTCTGCAGGGAACTGAGAAAACAATGAGTGCCCCCTGCCGCCCCCTGGTTGGATGTTTTATTGCAATTATGTAAGCCCTTTAGCTGCCTCCTACTTGCACGTGTGTGACAATATATATATATATTTTATACCTATTTGTAATGCTTCCATTGTCGATATATATTTTCCAGATTTTTAAGGAGACTGTCTGGAGCTTTCCACCTATCTCTCTATAGGAATATCCACCAGACCAGTACAAGAATGCAATCCAATACTGAATAGCTTTTTTTCTTGAAAACAAATTTAAATAAACATTTCTATAAGTTGCATTTCTTTACCAATCAAATTCTGTCTTGTGTCAATCTCAAAAATATATATATACATTTTCTGAACTCACATCAGAAAATAAAATAAAGATCCTTATATACAGACATACACATAGCACAGAACTTATGTTCTAAATAATATATATGTACCAGTTATATTCAGTGGGATGCAAAAGTATTCAATCCACTTAAAAGTTATCATAATTTTATGCATGACAAAAAGATTTGCATACATACAGTAATTATTCATTCCATACTTTTAATGTGAACTCTTTTGCTGTAACAATACACTTCCAAAGTCAAAATAAACAATTTTCTGTAGATATTTAACTGAAGAAATAAAACTCCAAAGTTAGTGTTTGCATAAGTATGTATACCTCTGTTCTTTGAAAGGTTTACATAAATGACAAATGAATCACAAACAACACAAATGCAACACTCATTTAACCAATAGTTAAACATAATTAGGTACTACTTGTGAGTGCTTTACATCTCTCTGGATATAAAAAACACCCTTTGTAAGAGCCATAGTCATAGTAGGACAATCACTGAAAAATGAAGACAAAGGAGAATTCTGCTGATGTGAGGAACAAACGTATTGAAATGCTCAGGGCAGGAAATGGCTATAAAAATACTGAAGAGGTTGATTGTCCCATTTAGCACTGTTGGATCCATCATCAGAAAGTGGAATAGTCATCAAAGCACCCAAACCCTTACTGGAAAAGGCCATCCCTCGAAACTAAACATCAGAGCAAGACATGGACTGGTGAGAGAGGCTATTAATAATCCAACCGTCACTCTCAGAAGTCTGCAATATTTGGCTGAAACTGGAGTGAAGGTGCATGGGTCCACAGTTTCAACAGCTCTCCATAAAACAAGCCTCTACAGGATGGTAACAAGAGAGAAGGCATTCCTTCAGAAGTTCCACATAAAATCATGTATGGCATTTGCTACAAAGAATGAAAAAGACCCAGTTAACATGTAGGAGGAGATTTTATGGTCAAATGAGACCAAAATATAACTTTTTTAGCCAGACTTCAAATGCGTGATTAAGAATGTTGGTTAACATGTCAATGACCCTAAGTATAAGGCCAAAGCGACACTGGAATGGTTCAGAAACAGAAAGATGAATGTTTTGGAATGATCAAGTCAAAGCCCTGCTCTTAACCCTATTGAGAACCTGTGGCACTAACCTAGAGGACCGTTATACGTAAATTCTGCCAAGAATGAAGAAGAATCACTCCTGAACAATGTGTAAAACTGGTACATACTGTACTTACCCCAAAAGTATCAAGGCTGTAATTGCAGCAAAAGTGTTCTCAAAAAAGTACAAATGTGCAGGGCTTGATACTTACAGTGAGATCCATAAGTATTTGAACAGTGACACAATTTTCATAATTTTGTCTCTGTACTCTACTACAATGGATTTGAAATAAAGCAAACAGTATGTGATTGAAGTGTAAACTTTCTGCTTTAATTTAAGGAGTTTACCAAAAGTTGAATAGTTTTGCATACCACTGTAAGTTGTCTATGAGGAGAAAAATTACTAGTACTACTAATAATGGAAAGATCTCAATCTGACAATATCTAGGAACAACAAAATAAGTCATTTTTTGCTGGTCTATATACAGATATACTGTATACATAAACATACTCATTTCTTTTTGTTCAAAGTATACATTTCCTACTGACCTTTTTTCAAATGTTGGCAAAAAAATCCTTCCAAGTAGATAGATGACAATGCAAGCATGAAAAATTACAAGTATCCTTGTCCTCAACTCAAAGAGGGGTATTCAAAAAAAAATTAGTCCTTAGAAATACTATTGCTTATATCTATATGCTCAGTATTTACATTTTTCATCCAGAGAAACATTTTAATCATATCATCTTATATTATGAACTTTAAAAGTAGCTATTGACAATATAGACTCTTCTACATTAAAACATATTACATAGCTGAGTGTATGCTTTCACAAATAACATAAAGCAGAATTCTTTGTTTTAATGTTTAATGTTTAATTTATTCCATACATCCATTTTTTTTGTCTCTTATTTTTTGAAACAAACTTGCAGTTCTTTTTAAATATAAATCTAAGTCCTCTCTAAAGTGTTAACTACTGAAGTAACATTTGAAATACTTCACTTATATAGCGATATAAAAAAATGCAAATTCTATGTGCGTATTCCTAGATAATGAAACTCAGCAGTGCAACATGTCATCTGTGCGATGTTATAAACAATGCCCAAATAAAGACCATTTATTCGCACAATCTCAGCTATCATTAGTTTCATACAGTTTCTGCTAATTATCTTCTATCCTAACTGGCTGAAGTTTTTGTCTAAAATTGCATTGTTTTTCTCTCCACCTTGCTAAATACTTTTATATTCATTACATTTTACATTTCTCAAGTTTCAAGCATGTTCAAATGTGTTTGATTGAACCTCACAACAGGGTTTCCTAAAGGATGATTAGGGTGTAGTCCTTACTTTGGTAGCACCAATGAGACCGCAAAATTCTTTAATCATTTGAGATTCAAAGTCTCTTCATTGGTCACTGTGGAGATGACTAGGAAATTCATAATGTACGACGACATTCTCCCACAGGGCTTTAGAAATAGTCTTCATCTTCTGACTGATGACAAGTATATTTCAGTTTTCAGGCTGTAAGGACAGATTGTCCATCCACACCAACTCTAGTGGGTATTTAGCTAGGATGTTTTCTATAAGAGCAGTTTTCTGGTGGTGTTTCCCTTCCTCGTAAAGCTTTTCTCGCATGTCTGGCATTTTTCTTTGACAGTTCAAGACATTTTTGGGCAGTAGAATTTATCATAGGAAAGGTGAAATGCACGCTGTGATCTGAGGTGTCCAATTTCATCATGAACATCTCTCAAGGCTTGTTCTCTGAATGGGGTGGGCAAAACAAGTTGGTAACGCTCCTTCCTTTGGTATGTCCATTTCCTATGCAAAATGCCATCAATAAGTTCAAACCAGTACTACTTTCTCAGGAGCAGTTTGACTTCAGGATGTTCAGAATTTGTCTGCCTAAATGTAAGTCTCTGAACCCTCTCAAAATAAGTGATTCCCTTCCTGATATGAGTATCTTCCCTTTCAGCTCTATACCAGTCTTTATGAGTCATTCAGGGATTGTGCTTTGTCCAGTGTTAAAAAACTGATAAGGAATTGCTGAAACATTGAAAGCAAGATATTCAGCAAGACTGGGTAAATCTGAGACATTATCCTATTCATTTGATGAATTGACAAAATTGATATTCACACAAAGTAGAAAATACCTCATTTAAAACTATTCCATCTTGCTCATCTTGAATGTGTTTCCTAAAATCTTCAACTTATCCTTCATAAAATCTTCTGTCCTCTCCTTTTCGCTTATAAAGCACTGAGCTTAGCTGAGGTTAAACTAATTTTAGAAGTTTATTATCCATAAAACAGTAAAGTCACTTCCATATAAATAATCACTAAACTTTTCACAGTTCATTTCAGGGCCAAATGCTCAACTCTTTGAAAGTCATCTACTTTGCAGAAGTGTGCAGAACATATGGAAGCTTTGGGTTGGTAAAAGTAAGAATGTGTGTGTCTGTCAGCCTTTTAATTAAGGTTCCAAATACATCCTCACATTCTGGGGTCCATTCTTCATGAAAGGATAAATTTGGGTTCACAGAAGTCTAGGTCTGTTCTTTCTTATAAATTTTCTTCTTGACTGAACAGTACCCAGAAGAAATGTTGTTCAATGGCTCGGTTATTTTTGAAACATCCTTCAATAAAACATCTATAATATCTGGCAAAACCTCAAAAGCATTTCTTATTTCTTTATTATTTGAAGGACAAGGCCAGTTTTTCAAAGAAGAGAGCTTCTCCGAGTTAGTATGCAGTTCCACTGCATCTACAACAGCTTATAAATTAGCGAATATTTTCAGTAAACAAATTGTCCAGGTGCATGGTTTCCGTATTTCAATAATTGCAGACTGCGATGATGATGATGATGATGATGATGATGATGAAGAACTGATTTTTGTGAAATGCTGTCCTTTTAAGCTTGAGGAATATACTGTATCTTTACTAATTTTGTTTCTTTGAAGACCCAACTTGAAAGTGGCTGGCTGTCAAGCGTTGCCATTCAAGTTGTCAACAATAAACTTTTCTAATGGCTTAGCGCTATCGGTGCCAAAAAATCTCAAAGCTCAAGTTGTATCAATGAGCCAAGAAGTGCACATGATCTCATTATTAGATCCAGAAAATCAATTACAAATCACAATTTACACTATCACTTTAAAATGCTGAGTTTGTGATCCACTACATATAGGCGAGTTACTATATATCTGGATCTAATCCTAGTAAATTATTGACATGAGGAAATTAAACAAATTTTAAAAATGTTTTGGCAATTAGAAATATATCAGAGATCCTTCCCCAATAATACTGTGGAGGTAAATGTTAACTCTTTAGGTATTCATTGAAATGACAACTTTTCTCTTAAAGCAACTATGGAGCTCTCTTATTGTTTCATTTAACTCCCAATTTCATGGTAAACTCAAATGCCATGCTGCTTGGCAAAACTTCTTTCATGGCTTCTGCAGTTCTTCATCCTTTAATTGATTCATTTTGTTAAGATTATATTAATTAGATGCATGCTGTGACACCTCCTTTTCCATATTGCTTCTCTTAACTGTATTACTGCTTTTCTCTTGCTGAATGTTTATGTGTTGTGAAATGAATAGACCTTGACACCAAAAGGAGGTTTGGGGTAGCCACCTGTATACACAAATAAGGATGCAAATAAGAAGATTAGGTAACACAGAAGTGTACAGTTTGAGTCCAAAAACAGAACTGAGTACAAATGGAGGATGACTTCCTTTTTAAATAGGTTGGTGGAAGTGACATCATATGGGGGTAACCGGACGTGATATTCTCGTGGCCAGAACTGGAAGTGACATCATCAGGCGGGACTGGAAGTGACATTGTTGGAATCAGGCAGAATTTCCTGTGTCTGGTCTGCAGAGATAAAAGAGAAAGGTTTACTGCACCCTGTCACCCCCTGGCCTGGCATGGAGTTACCTTCTTTTGGTCCTTCTAGCTGCTGCCCATTCGCATGTGTGTGACAGTGTTTATATTAATTATATTGATTTTAGATAAGTGTTTCATAGCATGACTGAAGTGTTAATATTCCTTACTTTCAGTTGTCTTCCATATTGATTACTGACCTCTTTTGGATTTATAGAAGTGCCAGACAAGGATGTTCCCTGTGTCTCTTCCTTTTACTTGAGACTATTACCATTGCTTTCCCTAAACCAGATCTGATTGTTGCCTGAAATGTCCTCTAATGAATGATATCATCACAATATCACTATATACATGTAGACAACATTTTTTTTTCTGTTTTTGTTTCAAGCAGACAATCATTAAAAATAACAATTTTACTCATTTGAATTTTGTCATCAACACGCTCCACATCCCCTTGCTTAAAAATACTGGTCTGATGGCATATCTCCTTGTTCCCACTTTCTCTGGAATGACAAAGAACCTTCTATTAAACATTTTACCTGAATATGGGCATCATTAAATATGAGTATATTGTAAGTGTGGCAAGCAACTAACAAGTGCAACATATACAGCACTTGGCTTGGCTTTTACTGACTGTTGCTAAAGTGAGTTTAATTAAATGGATGAATATAGATAAAATACTGCATAACTTATTGCTACTTGGGTGATTAATTTAAACTATTGCAAAAAACGTTCTTTGGAGCAACTGTTGGGTGCTTCAAAATTGTTGATATGTTTGGAAGGGTACAAGGTCACAATCAGAAGGAACAATGCTAAATATTACCAATAACATTGTCTGAAAACTTGATAGAACTGCTATTATTTTTAATGATTTTAAATCTTTCCTTAGAGAAAACAATTTTGGCAAGATCCGAGCAGTGATGTATGATTATTTTCCAAATATTCCTGGCAAGGTCATGATAACCCAGAGACTGTTTATAATAAGAAAAGGTAAATATAATTTTGAAAATGTATGTTCTTAATTTTTTAGTTGCTTATTATATTTAATATTTTCTCGTATATGGGATTAATTTGATTGTATCTTCTTGCTCATTTTGTTTTTATATTGCTCAATTTTTTGCATACATTGCAGTATTTCACAGGAGCAACATACGTTTGGGTTGCAGAATACTTTAAATTCACATGTGTTAGTGAACCCTACTATGGAACAGTGCCCAATGTAGACATTTTCCTGACTTGTCCCCAATTCTAGCTTTAGGTGAAAATTCTTTGAAAATTGACAGTGGATAATTTGATAGAGGGTTTAAAACATTGTAACTATAATGGCTCAATGAATATTTTTATGTTCTTTGTCTCTGCACAGAACAACTTGTTTTGTTTCCAAGGGTATTTTCTAAATACAAGACTCCCATCTAAATATTATAGCACTTTGAATTTAGAGTACCTTGTTCGAAAAGTACTCCCTTATACTGTAAATAGCATAGCTGAAATCAAAGATGTATTCTCTGTAAAGATTATTCCTTTTATTATTTTTATATTTATTTTTTTATTATTTATTTTTTATTATATTTTATTATTGAAGTGCTGATGGTTAATGTTGTGATGTGAGATTTTACATTTAACTTGATGAATATTTTGTATGTCTTTATTTGTAATTTAGGCATAGCAATGTAATTTAGTGTTTACCACCCCAACCATTAGGAATGGGTCTGTTTGAATTTTACGACAGGATTTGGGGGATGTGTCTTAAACCATTTTGCCGAGTGTTTTTTTGCTAAAGTCATTTCTACCCCCGCAAATAGGCTAAGGTGTACTTTAACATATGGTTTGGGGCAGGTGTTAAGATGTTCTATTCCCCCATTGGTCTGAGGTATGGCTGTTTGGAATTGGCTTGGATCAGAAGCTTTTAAGTACCAAGATGTCCTATTGGCTCTAGGGGTTGGACAGAACATCTATAAATGTATGTGTTTAACCTCACAATCTCTCTCTTACTAACCAACATCTGAAAGAAGCTTCTCTCTTACCAACCAACATCTGAAAGAAGCATCTCTCTCTTGCTAACCTGTGATGATGTAGAAGTATCTCTCTCTTACCAACCAACATATGATGAAGAAGTATTGCTAACCTTTGATGTTGAAGACAACACAATGAAGAGCACAGCTCAGCAGCCATTTTGAACAGACATGTGGCTGAAAGCTGAGCACCAATGATGCCTTAACTAGAGACATTTAAGTAACTACAAGTCTGTGTGCCGCCTGAACTACATATCACCATTTAATCAGGTTGTATGGTTGCCAATATTCAAATATACTTTGCATTTTGTTATTATTTATGAATATTATCAATAATACATTATCTTATGTGTAACTTAACTTCTGCTTGTCTTTTTACTACATCTAATTGTCTGAGGTTATAGATATAGAAGGGAAGGTGGGGATAAGTTATATACAATAATACCTTATAAACAGTGGTAAGTCTGTGAGAGTAGGCATTCTAAGGCTACATATTAATAATACAATAGGGGAAAGTAGAGCAATATATATTGCTCTACCAAGACAAAACAATTGCCGTAGTCGGCAGGATTTTGGGGTAACCATGTTCTGCACCCTGTTTGCAAATACTGTCGATGTATATGTGTTTTATGTATGTGAAGTTTAGGGCATCCAGTGTACAAATGCGGTGGAAGTAAACATTGTTTGGTTACTGAATGGAATATAACCAAAAAAGTGTAGAGACTTCATGTATGTCAAGAGGACACCCGCATCTTTGTTAGTGCTGGTGGTAGTGAGTCCCTAATTAAAGTGCTAGAGAGTGGTGGAACACTGTATGCGTCATTCATATGGCATTTAAGGGAGTGATGGGACGTGCATGCATCATTCATACGGCACTTATTCGCTTAGGATCTTTGTGTATGTACGTGTATGTTTGCTTACAGGGGAAAAAGTAGGCCAACCCATAACGAAGGTGGCAAATTGTATTAGAGTAAAATTGTAGACTCAGAAATGCCTAAATTATATTAAAGCCAGCCATCTTCCAGTGGAGTGGCAGAAGTAAGCAGGCTAAAGCAAGGAAACCTGTAGTGCAGGTAGAGAAAGTAGAAGCTGAGCTGAGCATGCCACAAAATGGAAGGGGGCTGGAAGGATTAAAAGCAGGAAAACAGAGATCAGGTATAAAGAAGACAGCTGCTGTTATAAGAGGTTTACTAGCTTGTATTATTGGAAATAAGGAAGATCAGTATGAGGAAGAAAATACAAAAGTGAATGAAAGTGAAAATGGAATGTTGTGTGAAGGTTTTGAAAGATGTAACAGTTGGCGTGAAAATTGTGAAGTGCTAGCATGTAGAACACCCACTGCTGAAGTGGAAAGCACAGAAAGCAGGAGGAACAAGGAGAGAAAACCACCCATGGTGAAAGTTAGGGCAATAGTAATGGGAAACCTAAAACATGGGGTGGGTGACTTACCTGAGACAGATGGGTGCTCAGAAAAAGAGTGGGAATGTGAGTGCGAGGAAAATGAGATGCATGAAAGGAAAGGAAAACAGCAAGGGTGTTTACTTCCAATATTCTCCAGTGCACCACAATCTCGAGGTGATTCTGAGGTCTGTCCAGTAGTTAAAGAACATGTTAAACCGATAGATATTTCACCACTGTTAAGAAAGGTAACCAGTGCTGCATTGAAATTTGATTTAGGAGAAAGAAATCAGATAGAAGGCAGAGAAGCTGGTGAGTGTGAATGGCAATTGTTGACTAGAGGGCATGAAATGGATAATGGCATATTGGTACTGAGTGAAGAAAGTGTGGAATTAAAACAAAGAACAATGGAAATTAAAGGAATTCAAGTGTTTGTGTGTGAAAGGTCTGAAAGTACTTGTGCATGAATGACTGAGTTGGAAAAAAAGTGCACCCGTTTAGGAGTTGGTTTGAATGAACCAGGACAAGCAAAAGAACAAAGGATGAGGGATGGTGCAGCAGGAAGGTTTCCAAACTCAGCCAGCAAGCCAGGAATGTGCTGGGGCCAGCAGTAATTAAAATGCACAAACACTTACAGTAGGCTCAGTAATTCGAAACCTGACTGACCAGTTGTTTAAAAAGACAGCCTATGAATCTCCCTGCAATAAAATGGAGAAAAGTGAGCTGGTCTTGGGTAAAGAACAAAGGTCAGTTTTAGGAGAGATGCTGGATTTAGAACTGGGATTCTGGAGAGCTTTTAGCCCACACTTTCAAGTAGCAGTTACTATAAAATAAAAAAGGACACACAGGCAAATGAAAAAAAATAGAAGGGTAGCGCAAGAAGACAGGAAAGGGAAAATAGTTATGTCTGTTTCCATTTTCTGGCCTTTTGCAATAGCGTTACTTCTATTGTAAAGTTCTACGGACTTTGGGTTGGTGCAGGTAACAAATAGTGAAGGCAATTAGCAGAGTAAAATCCATGCAGGAGATTGGGTTACAACTAGCACATTGGAGCAGAGTGGCATTGATGGCCAAGCTGTTCCAATGAATGCCTGGAAGCAAAGTTTGAGTGTTGGCACCAGATTTAACAACCAAAAAGATGAGATGGACAGAAACTGCTTAGTCACCTTCCATTTTGCAGACCTGCCTACATAGCGGAACGGATAAACAGTGGAAAAGACCAAAGGCAAAGACTAAAGACAAAGACAAGAACAAGAACTGAAGAGACAGCAAGAAAAGGACACTTACTGGGGTTTAAGTGAGTAACAAGTCTACAAGTCACATAATAATAGGACTAGTCAGAATAGCTATAGTTTAAAAGGAAAGGTTTGTTCATTACTGCAGAAAATTTATATTCCAAAGTGTGGAAACTGAACAAACCAGTTAGGAAATCCAAAATAAGGGGATTAATTTTGGGCTCATACAGTATACATTCTAGGTATTAATTAATTAAGTGGGATAATTAATACTATCATTAAGGAAAATGTATATTAAGAAAATTGGTGAACTTCTCAGGAAAGCAGGTGTAGCTGGTACATTTGCAAGTCATATGGGCTCCGATGTTTATGTATAGTCTAATTGGGAAAATATGGAAGCCCTGCTGAGGTTGTCAGCTGTAGTACAAGCAGAGGACCAGTGGGCCAATTCTGAACCGAGGTGTTTAGCACAATGAGTACGCATATGGTGAGCAAACAACTCTAGGGGTGGCCTATAGGGGGAATGATGAGTTGCATAGCTGTGATGTCTCATGGTGGTGATGTCAGCCTATGCTGGTAAAGGCTGATGCAGTCAAGAGTTGCACTATGGGTAGGAAAGCACAAGAGGCAACTAAATCAACCCCAAATGTGTGAAGAGGGGCCACAAAGGTTGGTGTGTAAACAGTTTATGCAGTGGCACATGTGCTCTCACTTGGGCAGAAGTGGTTGTACTGGCACCTGTGGTATGTTACCTTTCAAATTTTGATGTTAATTGTACAGCTGCATATGCTTAAATGAATAGTTTGGGACAGGGGTCTAATTAGCAGTTAGACACAAAACCAGTAAAGAACAAAGGTCAATTTTAGGAATTCACAATAGACTTAAATTGTAGTACGGTTAGTTTATTGGAAGGTGTGGACTTGTCTCATTTTGAACCACCAGATCTGAAGACTGCAGAAAGCTAAACAAACAGTTGAAGCAAGCCGGAGCAGATACAAGTCATCAGAAGCGCATCCAAGTTCTTCAGATTGTCTTTGAAATAAAGAAGATATGTAATGGACAAATGGTCATGGACAACTTTTAACACTGGGAGAACAAATGCTGCAAATCAAAGCACAAGTTATGCAACAGACTCTTTAAACAATTAAGACT
The DNA here is from genome assembly GCF_900747795.2 of Erpetoichthys calabaricus. Classification (NCBI taxonomy): domain Eukaryota; kingdom Metazoa; phylum Chordata; class Cladistia; order Polypteriformes; family Polypteridae; genus Erpetoichthys; species Erpetoichthys calabaricus. The sequence continues at coordinate 133,500,155 of NC_041401.2, read as the reverse complement.
GTTTATAAAGACATTGTACAAAACATTCATTTGGGTGGAGTGTTGTGATGTGAGATTTTACATATAACTTGATGAATATTTTGTATGTCTTTATTTGTAATTTAGGCATAGCAATGTAATTTAGTGTTTACCACCCCAACCCTTAGGAATGGGTCTGTTTGAATTTTACGACAGGATTTGGGGGATGTGTCTTAAACCAGTTTGCCGAGTGTTTCTTTGCTAAAGTCATTTCTAGAGTTCCAGAGCCACCCGCGAAATAAGAAAATCTGCGAAGTAGAAACCATATGTTTATATGGTTATTTTTATATTGTCATGCTTGGGTCACAGATTTGCGCAGAAACACAGGAGGTTGTAGAGAGACAGGAACGTTATTCAAACACTGCAAACAAACATTTGTCTCTTTTTCAAAAGTTTAAACTGTGCTCCATGACAAGACAGAGATGACAGTTCCATCTCACAATTAAAAGAATGCAAACATATCTTCCTCTTCAAAGGAGTGCGTGTCAGGAGCACAGAATGTCACATAGATAGAGAAAACAATCTCTAGCAAACAAATCAATAGGGCTGTTTTGCTTTTAAGTATGCGAAGCACCGCGGCACAAAGCTGTTGAAGGCGGCAGCTCACACCCCCTCCGTCAGGAGCAGGGAGAGAGAGAGAGAGAGAGAGAGAGAGAGAGAGAGAGACAGAGTTTGTTTTTCAGTCAAAAATCAATACGTGCCCTTCGAGCTTTTAAGTATGCGAAGCACTGTGCAGCATGTCGTTTCAGGAAGCAGCTGCACAAAAGATAGCAACGTGAAGATAATCTTTCAGCATTTTTAGATGAGCGTCCGTATCGTCTAGGTGTGCGAACAGCCCCCCTGCTCAATCCCCCTACGTCAGGATCAGAGAAAGTCAGCGCAAGACAGAGAGAAAAGTAAGCTGGGTAGCCTCTCAGCCATCTGCCAATAGCATCCCTTGTATGAAATCAACTGGGCAAACCAACTGAGGAAGCATGTACCAGAAATTAAAAGACCCATTGTCCGCAGAAATCCGCGAACCAGCAAAAAATCCGCGATATATATTTAAATATGCTTACATATAAAATCCGCAATGGAGTGAAGCCGCGAAAGGCGAAGCGCGATATAGCGAGGGATGACTGTACTTTAACATATGGTTTAGGGGCAGGTGTTAAGATGTTCTATTCTTCCATTGGTCTGAGGTATGGCTGTTTGGAATTGGCTTGGATCAGAAGCTTTTAAGTACCATGATGTCCTATTGGCTCTAGGGGTTGGACAGAACATCTATAAATGTATGTGTTTAACCTCACAATCTCTCTCTTACTAACCAATATCTGAAAAAAGCATCTCTCTTGCTAACCTGTGATGATGTAGACGTATCTCTCTCTTACTAACCAACATCTGAAAGAAGTATCTCTCTTACCAACCAACATCTGAAAGAAGCATCTCTCTTTTGCTAACCTGTGATAATGTAGAAGTATCTCTCTCTTACCAACCAACATATGATGAAGAAGTATCTCTGTCTTGCTAACCTGTGATGATGAAGACAACACAATGAAGAGCACAGCTCAGCAGCCATTTTGAACAGACATGTGGCTGAAAGCTGAGCACCATTGATGCCTTAACTAGAGACATTTAAGTAACTACAAGTCTGTGTGCCGCCTGAACTACATATCACCATTTAATCAGGTTGTATGGTTGCCAATATTCAAATATACTTTGCATGTTGTTATTATTTATAAATAGTATCAATAATACATTATCTTATGTGTAACTTAACTTCTGCTTGTCTTTTTACTACATCTAATTGCCTGAGGTTATAGATATAGAAGGGAAGGTGGGGATAAGTTATATACAATAATACCTTATAAGCAGTGATAAGTCTGTGAGATTAGGCATTCTAAGGCTACATATTAATAATACAATAGGAGAAAGTAGAGCAATATATATTACTCTACCAAGACAAAACAGTTAAGACGCATCTTTATTAAATAAAAGTATTTTATTATAAATAAAGAGCAATTTTTAGATGGTCTCCTTTTTTCAAATGTGCTTTTTAAAATAGCATAATTTAAGTTTTTGTAGTCTAGTCCGTTGTGAGAGATGGACATCTAGGACAGAGTCTGTTAGCAGCAGTGTTATTTTACCTTTTATTTACCATTATCCTGAAGTATTATGTATTTACTCAACCCAAGAGGATTTAAATACATTATGAAAGCTGTGATAAAATAAAGCACAAACAAGAAAGATCAAGAGTTGGAGGAACGCCACGTATAATGTTGGTGGATTCTTGATTCAATTTTAGACTGAAATCACGGTCAAAAATGCATAAAACAGACATTTGACAAATACAAAATTACTTCACAGTGCTTTTATGGGTACACAGCAGGAAATACAATGAAAAACAGGAAATGAAATTTTGGCTAATGTGATGATGACCGAAGGAGCTTGGATTTGACATTATAATCGGGAGATGGAAATTAAGTCTTCAGGAAGAGACTGGAAGTGAAGTAATCATTGGGAACTGGAATTGGAGTCATCTTCTGTAGCTGGAATGGACATTAACACATGGGCGTTACATAAGGTAGGACCGTTAATCTTTCATTTTTTTGTAGAGGAAGGGAAAAAGCGTTAATAGTCTGTTTCAATCCTCCACCTTGCATTCTTTTGCGCTCCATCGGGCCCTTCGACTATCCCCTATTTTCGGGTGTGTGACAAAGTATATATAAGCATGAGCAGCAAACGAAGGGCTCAGAAAGAAAAGGAAAAGACAGCTAAAGCTTCAGCAAAACCTAAACCGGCCTCAAGTTCACGGTACGGCCTGCCAGAGACTGACCTGGAACAGACAGGCGACAGAACAGATCTGCTGAAATGTGACACTGCAGCTCCTGCCTACAGCAAAAGTGGGAGCAAAACTGCAAATGAGATGGGCAAGGAGAATCTGTCGAATCCAACAGGATTGGCCTCTTTATCCTCACTGTCATCTACAGCTAATACCCATGATTCAACAGCATCAACTTCCAAATGAACTCACAACTCCACCTACAGAGTGAAACAAACTATCTGAGCTGAAGGTAATGATTGCCACACTTGTGGGGGGAGGGCCATAAATAATATAAAGAGTGATGTAACAAAGGATATAAGGGATTTAAGGGATATAAAGAAGGATGTAAAGGATACAAACACGGAAAGTGAGAAACAGTTTCAGGATATTAAATACCTGAGGCCTCATGTATAAACGTTGCGTACGCACAAAAATGTTGCGTACTCCCGTTTCCACACTCAAATCGCTATGTATAAAGCCTAAGCTTGGCGTAAAGCCACGCACATTTTCACGGTAGATCGAACCCTGGCGTACACAAGTTCTCCACTCGGTTTTGCAAACTGGCGGCACCCAACGTCAAAGCAGTTTTTTTGTTCTAGTGTGGTTTCCCTTTCTTTTTTAGATTCACATCCCTGACACGGCTTTATCATATACACTGAAATTAACCACATATTGTTTATTACTTTAAGGCATCTGATTGTAATTAACGTGTAAGAATATAATGGTCCACGGAATGGCCAAACTATTCCAAATACCATAGCTGCTTTAGCATTGTTACTCTTACTGCACCTTCTTCTTCTTCTTTCAGCTGCTCCCATTAGGGGGTTGCCACAGCGGATCTTCTTTTTCCATATTACTCTCACTGCACCACTCAAGAGTATTTATATCACTGTATCTGAGTGTGGAATCACAGCTCTACAGCAGCTGATTGGAAAAATAATTATCGGTATAGCATTAATCACGCTGCCTCAGCCATGCTGTCTATTGAACTGCTCTCATACGGCAAACGCTTCAGACCCTTTCCTGTACAGCCCTCGCGGTTCAGAAACAATTTCATCCCAATAACTATAAACGCAATCAATCAGTCCATCAAGTGCTCCTTGTAGAACTGTTTGTACTTATTAGTACAATCACTTCACTGTAAACTTGTGATGCAGTTATAATATCTATCTATCTATCTATCTATCTATCTATCTATCTATCTATCTATCTATCTATCTATCTATCTATCTATCTATCTATCTATCTAATATTGCACAACCTGAGCCACTTTATAAAGTGCATATTTACATATGATGATGATATCATTTTTAAGATGAAATGCAGCAAAATGTTTGTTACATTATACAGATAAAATGTTAAAATCATTTAAATAATCTATATTGTTAATAATTAAACATGTGAGGAGACGGTGGCGCAGAGCTAGCTAGTTCAGGGATTGTTCCTGCCTCGCGCTGTATTCTTGCTGGGGCTGGTGAGACACTGGAAGGATAGATGGATAGAATAATTAAACATTAGTACTACGAAGATATTTCAATGTTCCTTAAAAGTTTTGAAGAATCGGCCTTCTAAGCTTACAGATGGCTTAACATCTATTACAGAGCTGATTGTGTGATGATTGCTTACTTGGAGAAAGAAAAGGAAGGACAGGAATTGGAGGTTCGTATGTTTGAAAGAGACAGTACTGCTGCAATAAATAATTTTATCGAAGGTCGCGCACAGTGCAGCAAGCATCTTGTGGGAGGCATGAACAATCTATAGACAGGGCGCCAGCTCGTCACTATCACAGTGCCACCGTGTTTAACTCCTATCATCATGAAAATGATATCAAGTATACATCTCAGTATTTTAATTATTCAGAGAGCTGTAATATCATGAATGTAATGGGTTCTGTGTCCTATCGGATGAAGAGAAAGCCTGTTTAAGAAGCACATAGTGATTCACACACATAGAGCACATAGAAGAACATATACAAAACAAAGCATTTAACATGCTACTTTAGTTACGATGGTATTTGAGAAACTAGTAAATTAAATGATTTAAAGATGAAGTTTACGATGTTCTACTTTAAAGACAAAATAAACTACGTGATTAAAGAGGAAATTTTGAGATTAAAGTGGACATTTCAAGCTTTTTTCTTACTGTGTCCCTATTTTTGTTCTTATCTCTGTACCCTAATAAGCTTTCATATGACACTCGGATGGTGGGCTGCAACTTGGCTTTTCATGGCGACTTTGATATCTGACAACTTCTTTTTTTATTTCGGGCACTGTGCAACTTTGTGAACTTGAGCTTTCGAGTTTCTCTGACACTCTATGTTATTGGATCAACTTCCTTTTGTTGTTTATACCACTGTTTAAACCAACAAACAGTATGTTTTTCCTTGCCTCCACTTGGTATTCACTGAAATTCTTCTATTTTCCCTTGTGCTTTTGCCATTGCCTTTTCACAGAACACTGAGCTTAAGGGCTATTTATATTGATTTGCATATTCAAAGAGACGTAATTCTTGGAGGAGTTTGGGTGGGGCAGCAGGCGAGTGCACGTGCATTACTTTTCACACTGACCGGGATTTATGGAGCGGAAGAACATGGAAGTTGGTGAACGCACAGGTTTATACATCTGGATTTTTTTGTGTGTACGCACATTTCCACCTTTGGTACGCATGGCGTTATGCATGAGGTCCCTGGAGAAATGTTTAAGTTCTAGAAAGAAGTGATGAAAAAATACATGGAAATATTAGTAAGTTTGAAAGTAAAATTAGAGTTCTCAGTACTCAGCTTGAAAATGTTAAGCAAATGATTACAACTCGTATTGAAATAGTTGAACAATCAACATCCACCACTGATCTTGGAGAAAAAGCAACGACTGCAAAATCAGAATGCTCATTGACAAACTACCTGTGTTGGAAGATAGATGTAGAAGGAACAACATCAGAATTGAAAGTCTTCTTGAAAATCATGAAAGCCCAAACCCTATGAAATACATAGCTGAGCTATTCCCTAAAATTATTAGACAGGACTTCAAATCAGACACCAAGATCTCAGCATCTTACCATATATGTTGGTCGAGTGCCTCAAAACCAAGAAGCCTGATTGTTTCAACAAAACTACCGGTTAAAGAAAACTTGATGTTGTTTCTTATAGTGAAAGAAGAGATTATATTTGAAACTAACTGCATTCGTATTTTCCAAGATTTCTCCCCTTTAACAGATGCTAAACACACCGCATTCTACAAAATTAAACCGCACTTAAGCCGAAATCAAGTACAGCCTATTGTTTCCTGCCAAAGTGAAAGTAGTTATTGAAAGCCAGTTTTACATTTTTAGTTCTCTAGGTGAAGCAAAAAAAAAAAGAGAGCTAAGAAGACTGATCCTGACACCCTTTTGAAACATAATCTTAAGTCATATTGTGTCCTGGCAAGGCAAAGAAAATTCTGCTTGCAACTTGGTCCATTTGTAATGTAACATTTGCTGTAACTATATATTCTATTTTGTTTCTGGACACTTTTTTTTTTTTGCTCAATTACAATTATTGTATTGAAATTTCTCCCATGGAATATACATACATTTTGGAAACCACAAAGTAGCTAGTTATTTTTAGTTTTCTTTTTTTACATTTCCTTTCTTTTTTTTTTTATAAAAACATCATACCCTTGGTGTTTTGTATCAGGAATATACTATCATATGTTGTCTCACTCCATGGGAACTGTTTAACATTATTTCCTAGGTCGGCAAAATGCGGTTGGGGGGGATAAGAAAGAGAGCAATGCTATTTCTTATTTATCCTTTCTACCCTAATAACTGTAAGTGGCAACATAACAATAGGCTGCATAATCCTAACACCTGGCAATACAGTAATCCCTCGCTATATCGTGCTTCGCCTTTCGCGGCTTCACTCCATTGCGGATTTTATATGTAAGCATATTTAAATATATATCGCGGATTTTTCGCTGCTCCGCGGGTTTCTGCGGACAATGGGTCTTTTAATTTCTGGTACATGCTTCCTCAGTTGATTTGCCCAGTTGATTTCATACAAGGGACGCTATTGGCAGATGGCTGAGAAGCTACCCAACTTACTTTCTCTCTCTCTCTCTCTTGCGCTGATGTAGGGGGGTGTGAGCAGGGGGGCTGTTCGCATACCTAGACGATACGGACGCTCGTCTAAAAATGCTGAAAGATTATCTTCACGTTGCTATCTTTTGTGCAGCTGCAGCTGCTTCCTGAAACGACATGCTGAACGGTGCTTCGCATACTTAAAAGCACGAAGGGCACGTATTGATTTTTTTATCTGTCTCTCTCTCTCTCTCTCTCTCTCTCTGCTCCTGACGGAGGGGGTGTGAGCTGCCGCCTTCAACAGCTTTGTGCCATGGTGCTTCGCATACTTAAAAGCCAAACAGCACTATTGATTTGTTTGCTCCTTTGAAGAGGAAGATATGTTTGCATTCTTTTAATTGTGAGACTGAACTGTCATCTCTGTCTTGTCATGGAGCACAGTTTAAACTTTTGAAAAAGAGACAAATGTTTGTTTGCAGTGTTTGAATAATGTTCCTGTCTCTCTACAACCTCCTGTGTTTCTGCGCAAATCTGTGACCCAAGCATGACAATATAAAAATAACCATATAAACATATGGTTTCTACTTCGCGGATTTTCTTATTTCGCGGGTGGCTCTGGAACGCAACCCCCGCGATGGAGGAGGGATTACTGTAATACGAAATCAAGGTCAAAGCTGTCTTATACAACAATGTAACTACCTTAACTTAAGACTATGAAATGTCAACAAAAGCAATGTCTCTATGATCAAACAGTGAACTTTGTGAAATGGAATGTCAAAGATCTCAATCATGAATTAAAGAGGGAAAAAAGTAGTCTCTCACCTAACCGGTCTAAATGCCATAATAGTATTTTTACAGGAGACTCACTTAATAAGTAAGGACCTTTTTTGGATGCTAAGAGATTGGATGGGTCAAATGTTTCACTCCAGGTACAAAAAGAAAACCAGAGGTGTGGGAATTTTAATAAGCAGAACAATTTTATTTGTAATATCAGATGTGGCATCTGATCCTGAAGGGCAATATGTCGTGGTGATATGTGATTTATTTGATTTTATAAATGATTTTGATAAACATCTATGCACCTAATGTCAAGAAAGAGGTTTCATCCGAAGTGTATTTGCATCCATTTTAATTTGAATACTCATAACATTTTAATGGCCAGAGACCATAATTGTGTTTTAAATCTAGACTTGAACAATATTTTTTTGCTCCCCATCAAATCTTGCAAGTACAATGTTATTGTTATCTCCAACCATGCCCCTCTAGTCATGGAGTTTAAATCACTGTGCCCTACACACTCATCTCAAAGCTGATGTCTTAAACCCCTATCATTAGCTGGCGAGAACTGTACTGTGCTTTTCCCAGTGAACTCTCTAGCACGCAATATTAGACTGGACACCTTCCCATTTATCTTAGCAGAGTAGTTTAAATATCTAGGGTAAACATCACAAGTAAATATAAAGCTCTTTTTCAAGAAAATGTTGGTGTATGCATGGAAAATATTAAATAAGACATGAATAGATGGCATACCCTCCATCTCACATTAGCAGAGAGAATCAACACTGTCATGGTGAACACCTTTCCCAAGCTTTTTTTTCTATTTCAAAGCATCCTCGTATACATTAACAAATAATTTTTTAAGAAATTAGATTCAATCATAACCTTGTTTATTTGGAATTTGAAACATCTACATATCCAAAGGGCGACTCTACAATGACCTAAAGCAGAAAGGGGTATGGCACTAACTAGCTTTAAGTTTTATACACAAATCAATGACTGCACATGCCTGGTCTGCAATAGAATTAAAATCTTAAAATACTTCTTTATATTTATTGCTTTGTGCCCCAGAAAATATAAATTATTGTTAACATATTAATAATCCAATTGTGTTTCAATCATTCAGAATATGGAACCAATGCAGGAAGCACTTCAAGACTGATCAGCTGGTATTTGTTGCATATCTACATGATAATCACCTTTTTCTACCCTCTTATACCTACACAATATTTAATGTTTGGAAAACATCCAGGATTAAAATACTTAGTGATTTGTATATAGGTAATGTCTTTGTGCCTTGTGAACAATTACTCACAACCTTTTCACTACATTCAAAGTAGAAACTTTGCTAAATGGAACCTGCTCAATTTTCCTCACCTCCCACCCATTTCTATTTCAGAAAAAATAGTGAAGACTCAGGTAGCATGCTCTGTAATATATAAAACATTTTAACGTCTCTTACTTTCAAAGATCCCAGGGTATAGTAGGGAAAAGACCTTTCACTTTCTGTTTCAGAAAATGAGTGGAAGGTGACCATGCACAGAATACACTCTAGCTCCATATGTGCAAAGCACTCAATCATTCAATTTAAAATATTTTTTCAAGTGCATTTATCTCATTTAAAATTGACCAAAAGTGTATCCAGGGCAAAATTCAACCTATGATATTTGCAATCCAGCTCCAGCCTCACTGGGCCACACGTTTTCAGCATGCACCAAATTAACATAATTTTGGACAAAAATCTTTTATTGTCTCTCAGACAGCCCTGGTGTCAAAATTACTTCTCATTAACATCTGCGTTTGGTGTACTCCCAGATGGGCTTAAAGTGGAGAATGACAAACAAACTGTAATTGCCTTATCTTGCTCAGCTGGAAGAATTCCACCCCACCTCTTTGAAATCAGTAGGTAACTGATGTTCTATAGTATTTAAAATTGAAAAAAAAAAAAATCAAATTCTCACTTGTGTTCAAAAACTTTTTTATAATATGGCAGGATTTAGTCAGTATTATTGTAAGATAATAACATATAAATAACATTACAATAAGCATCTACATCGGGAAAAAGGATACTTTTCCTTCTTTGCTACTTTTAAACAATTGCTCTGGTCATTGGCTCTCCTCTGTTTTCCTTAGGTGGGGGTAAAAATTTGGTTTGTTAAGTTTGATTTGATTATATGGAATGTTAATTGCTTCAAATAACATAATTAAAAAATTTAAATACAATTCTTCTTTTTGTATTTAATAGCTCATGTATAGACCATAGTTTTGGAACAGACTTCTCTGAACAGTGGTGACACAGCAGTCTCTCACAGCTCCAAATTACTGAATCTGAATCCCGACCAACTTGCTATTCCTCAGTTTCTTTGTGGGCTTTTTCTTATTAGTTATTAGTATTTATAGATTCCATAGATGAGCATATAAACAATTAAAATTCTAACCTGCTAAAACTGTGGCAATGGGTTTGTGCCTTATCTGGGGTTATTTGCTTGCTGGCTGTGCTTGGTGCTGGCTTCCTATCTATAAATTGATTAGGTAGGGTCAGTAACAGAATTTATGGTTTCTTATTAGTTTTACAATCCAGTACTACAAAAATTATTTCTTTCTCTTTTTTAGATATCAGTAAAACATGTAAAGGACGAAGGAATATCCACAGCTGCAAATGCAATCCAGGTTTTAAAGGGAATGGAATTCACTGCATAGGTAAACAGCAAAATAGCAGCTTCCTGGATATAAATTACCTAAATTTTGATTGGAAAGCAATGGTAGTTTCATATTATTTTTGCAATATATGCATTTTGTTTTTATAATGGTCAATTTTTAAAGGTGGTTTCTTTCAGATGTAGATGAATGTACAGAAGGAATGACAATACATTGCCTACGTCAGGCTATTTGTGTCAACACTTATGGCTCATATGTGTGCAAGTGCCCAAATGGATATGAAGGAGATGGCATCTACTCCTGTATAGGTACACCATGCAAATAATCTTTTGTCAATGTGTTTTCAGTGAAATCCAGTACTGTTGTATCAAACATGAGAAACAAGAACAAATTCTTGATGGTAATTACAGCAGCCCAGATTAACTGCATACTCTACATACTAAAAATGTTTAAATGTTGTAAAAGGCCACTTCTTCGTTTCAAGTAAAGTTTTTAATCACAATAACATTAAAAGCTTCAGTGTTAATTAGATACAAATACAGTGGAACCTCTAGATACGAGTTTAATTCGTTCCAGCACTGAGCTTGTATAGCGAATTTCTCGTATCTAGAACAAACTTCCCCATTGAAAATAATGGGAATCCAGTTAATCTGTTCCGCACCCCAAATATATTAACATAAAAATCAATTTTCCTAACAAATAACACTGATAAATTATATATACTGTAGTCTACCTTTAAGAAATAACACTGGTAAATAATATAACTGATTATTAAAAGAATCAAAACAGGTGTCTAAAGTGCAGTAGAGCATTCAATAAATCTTTAAATAAATAATCCTTAAAACAGTTGTGAAGTGGAGGTTTAAAATACACAAGAATAACAATCCTTTAACACGAGGTTAAAACGTCAAAAGGATGCAGTCTTTAAAAAACAGATGACAATCCCCGGTGCTTCTTCTCTGTTAGCGTCTCACCTGCGGGCTCTGCAACAGGCCAGACACTCTTAATGCAGCTGACCTTCTCTACACCGTCCTGCTTCAGCTGTTTGGCTCGCCTGTTCAGCTCACTGTTCAGCTACACGCGAGCCTGCACTCGCTCGCTCTCCCGCCCGCCCGCCTGCCTGCCTGCCTGCCTGCCTGCCTGCCTGCCCGCCCGCCTGCCTGCCTGCCTGCCTGCTGCAACCTCCGTTCTCTCTCCTCTCTTTTCTTTTACTTCTTCTCCCCCTTAAACGGCTCGCGCTTCTCTATATATGCGAGGAGGACATGGCAGCTGCAGCCCATCAGCCACAGGAACAATCATGGATGTGGGCAGTTTCCCACCTGTGCACTTAAGTGAGAAACGCAGACACTGCAGATCGCGGCTCGCAACTGCTACCACGCCCCCTCGCCAAGCTGAGAGCTATACCCACAGCCTGGCTCGTAGCTCGTTACGCGAGCCAATGCTCGCATTTAGATCTGAATTTTTCGCTCATACTTTCCTCGTATTTTGAATTTCTCGTATACAGAGGTGATCGTATCTCGAGGTTCCACTGTAGTAAACTATAAATATACCTTCCATTTCCTGCTCTTCCTGGTTATGTTTTTTCTCTACTTTTTCATTGGCATGCAACACAAAAGTCACCCTTTTTCTTTCCATAGTGATACTGTATGTTATCTATTTATTAAAAACTGTATTTAACTACTAACTGTTCAACTTAGCACTTAGCACTTTTTACAGAAGCTCAATAAATAAATATTATAACAAACAACAACAACAACCCTTCAAATGTACAAAAGAGATACTAAAAAGAAAGAAAAACTTTGACTTGTCAGACACAGTCACAGTGAGGTATTATGCTGGTGTATTGCTATTGGTATAAAGTACCTTTTCTTGACACACTTCTGCTGAATAAATTGTTGGCTAATAATAAATGTTTGAATTAAAGTGGATTCTCAACCTGCTATAAGAGCCACTGTGTCAAAAAAAGAAAAAAAAAACTTAAAAAGAACAAAGAACAAATTAAGAACATTTAAGTTAAGAATTATGCCCTGTGGGGACTGGGTGCTCTTTTGGCCTGGAACCCCTACAGATTTTTCTAGCTTAATTGGAGGCTTTTTTTCACCCCGTCCAACTGACCTTATCATCAAACTGTCATTTAGAAACTTAAGTTCTATATTTCAGAACTCTATTTTTCTTAATTATATATAAATCTCATTTAAGTGTACATGATTTATTTTACATATACTATTTATGCAATATTATTAATATCTAATTTGAATTATTTTTAACTACATATCTGTCTTTTGTAAATAAGCATTATTTAATTTTGTATACTATTTATGTATTATTATTCATATATGTTATGGCCAGAGTAGAGTAAAATGATTAGTGTTAACTTCTTTATTTTACAACAGGCACACACTGATATTTTAATCAAACAACACATTCTTTTCCAAGACTCATTTTCTATCCTTTCAGCAGGTAACACATTTTTAAATACTTTCCCTAGCGTTCTGGCAGAAACTACAACTGAACACAACAGTTTTCCCCTTTTTTTTTTGTAAGAATTGCTTTGCTTCTGCCTGCTAATGAAATGAAGGTGACAAAAATTACCAAAACTTCCATGTAATAGAGCAATGAAAAAAAATTAAAGTTAAGAGAACATGATATATGTATTCCACAACCAGAATAAATCAAATACAATTATATTATTACACAGGCTCAGCAATATTATTTTAAGTAACATAGTCCATCAACCAATTTGGTGGGTGAGTACTGTGTTTGGGTCTCGGTGACTGAGGAAGCTCTGGTGCCTTGCCTTCCTTCTGGACAGGTGTAGAGGCACAGTCTGGAAATGCAACCAGATGAGATGCATTCCAGGTCTTTCCATCACTCACTATGTATGTATGAGCACCAAGTTTCTTATTGATGGTGACAGGGTTGCTGAACTTCTGGTGTCCTTTTGAAACGTGCAGAGGATTTCTGACCCTCAACTTATCCCCTCTTCATATACAAACATCAATGTCCATCTTTGGCCACCAGTAAAGTTCTCTGAGTAGTTGTTTGGTGCGTAACACACCTTGGTGACTCTCATGTGCAATTGCAATTAGTGACGAATTAGACTAACTGGCGCAATCAGACATGAACCACAAAACACAAAGTTGTCACTGACAGAAAGTTCTAGACAGAGCTTGTAGTATGGCAGCAGATCAGCATCGATATATGAGATTTTGAGTACGTCAGATGTCTCACTGTAGATTTTGTCAGAGGAATGTTGCTGAAGTGACAGTTGTAAACGCAGTGTGGTAAAATTGAGACTGATGAACCAGTGTCGACAAACAGGTCCAGTGAGCAAGAATGTGAACCTGGAGCTGAGATTTCCATTGCACAAGTAATTTTAGCAAGTGCATGTATTGTATTTTCTGTATATAGTACAGTAACTTCTGGCAATTTAACCAAACATACTTCCCATGTACAGGGTTGGGCAGAGTGACACACTTTAGCAAAATGCCCAGTCTTTTTGCAATGCCTACAAGTTGCTTTTGTGGCAGAGCAGCTTACTGAGTTAGCCAGGTGTGACTGTGATCCACATCGAAAGCACGCTTTCCCCTTAGCAGACATAGTAGTAGCAGGTGTCTGTCGCTGTCTGGGTTTATCCCTATGTTTATGATGCACTGTCTGTACTGACATGACGCTGGAGTTCATAGAAGTGATTTTAGCTTTATCTGTAGCTGCTTCTATTTGAGTGGCAAGAGTTACTACTTTATCTAACGTAAGGCCTTGCTCCAAAAGCAATCTTTCACGTATGCGTGAGCTATATGCTTGCTCAATCAATTGATAACAAATCATTTCATCTGCACGTTCAGCAAATTCACATGTTGTGACAAGCTCATGTAGTGCCGACATGTATTGTAAAACAGTCTCTTGTGGTCCCTGGGCCCTCTTACGGAATGTATGACACTCAATGACCATATTAGCTTTAGGCATAAAGTATACTTTCAAAGCTTCTATAGAGGTATCTAACATACCTAACCTGTGTTAGGCAGGGTGTAAAAAATTTGCTGACCTTCAGTCCTGAGATAATGAAGTAGTAGAGCTCTCTTCCTAGAGTCAGGCCAAGCATTCCCAGTAGCGTCAATGATGAGCAGATACTTACTGAACATCTGAATCCACATTGCAAAAGGCACTGCAGGTTCGCCGAGGCTCAGAAAAAAAAGCTTGGAAAAGGCACATTGGCAACAGCCATTTTCACTGCAAGCATGCACAATATAAAGAAGAGAACCTCGTCGCCAATTTTGTTGTGACCAGAGCAGAGTAAAATGATTAGCTAGCCATGGGTAACTCAGAACATTAACTTCTTTATTTTACGACAGGCACACACTGATATTTTAATCAAACAATGACATTCTTTTCCAAGACTCATTTCTATCCTTTCAACAGATAACACATTTTTAAATACTTACCCTAGTGTTCTGGCACAAACTACAACTGAACACAACAATATATAATTTTAATTTACTTTTCTTTACATGTAACTATTTCTTTGACATCTTGTAAAGCAGCACACAACACAGTGCCTTGCACCAAACACCCTTGTGTCAGTCCCTTTCTCCTCCACTTTCCGGACTGCTTGAAGAAATTCTTTAATAAGATTTGGACATAATACATCTTCTTTAATTGGGAACTTCTTCTTTCGGCTGCTCCCGTTAGGGGTTGCCACAGCTGATCATCTTCTTCCATATCTTTCTGTCCTCTGCATCTTGTTATGTTACATCCATCACCTTCATGTCCTCTCTCACCACATCCATAAACTTTCGCTTAGGCCTTCCTCTTTTCCTCTTCCCTGGCAGCTCTACCCTTAGCATCTTTCTCCCAATATATCCAGCATTTATCCTCTGTAAATGTCCAAACCAACGCTATCTCGAGTCTCTGACTTTGTCTCTCAACCATCCAACTTGAGCTGACCCTCTAATGTACTCATTTCTAATCCTATCCATCCTCGTCACACCCAGTGCAAATCTTAGCATTTTTAACTCTGCTACCTCCAGCTCTGTCTCCTGCTTTCTGGTCATTGCCACTGTCTCCAACCCATATAACATAGCTGGTCTCACTACCATCCTGTAGACCTTCCCTTTCACTCTTGCTGATACCCATCTATCACAAATTACTCCTGACACTCTTCTTCTCCCATTCCACCCTGGCTGCCCTCTCTTTTTCACCTCTCTTCCACAATACCCATTACTCTGTACTGTTGATCCCAAGTATTTAAACTCATCCACCTTCGCCAACTCTACTCCCTGCATCCTCACCATTCCACTGTTCTCCCTCTCATTTACACACATTTTCTATCTTGTTCCTACTGACCTTCATTCCTCTCCTCTCTAGAGCATATCTCCACTTCTCCAGGGTCTCCTCAACCTGCTCCCTACTATCGCTACAGATCACAATGTCATCAGCAAACATCATGGTCCTCAGGAGTCCATAGGACTCCTGTCTAATCTTGTCTGTCAACCTGTCCATCACCATTGTAAATAAGAAAGGGCTCAGAGCCGATCCCTGATGTAATCCCACCTCCAACTTGAATGCATCCGTCACTCCTACCGCAGACCTCACCACTGTCACTCTTACCTCTTACATATCCTGTACAACTCTTACTTATTTCTCTGCCACTCCCGACTTCCTCATACAATACCACAGCTCTTCTCGAGGCACCCTGTCATATGCTTTCTCCAGGTCCACAAAGACACAATGCAACTCCTTCTGGCCTTCTCTAAACTTCTCCATCAACATCCTCAGAGCAAACATTGCATCTGTGGTGCTCTTTCTTGGCATGAAACCATACTGCTGCTCACTAATCATCACCTCACTTCTTAACCTAGCTTCCACTACTCTTTCCCATAACTTCATTCTGTGGCTCATCAATTTTATTCCCCTGTAGTTACTGCAGTCCTTCACATCCCCCTTATTCTTAAATTTCGGCACCTGTACACTTCTTCTCCACTCCTCAGGCATCCTCTCGCTTTCCAAGATTCCATTAAACAATCTGGTTAAAAACTCCACTGCCATCTCTCCTAAACACCTTCATGCTTCCATAGGTATGTCATCTGGACCAACAGCTTTTCCATTTTTCATTCCCTTCATAACTGTCCTTACTTCCTTCTTGCTAATCCGTTGCACTTCCTGATTCACTATCTCCACATCATCCAACCTCTTCTCTCTCTCGTTCTCTTCATTCATCAGCCTCTTAAAGTACTCTTTCCATCTGCTCAACACACTCTCCTTGCTTGTGAGTATGTTTTCATCTTTATCCTTTATAACTCTAACCTGCTACACATCTTTCCCAGCTTGGTCCCTCTGTCTAGCCAATCAGTACAGGTCCTTTTCTCCCTCCTTAGTGTCCAACCTCTCATACAACTCATCATACGCCTTTTCTTTAGCCTTCGCCACCTCTCTCTTCACCTTGCGCCTTATCTTCTTGTACTCTTGTCTACTTTCTGCATCTCTCTGACTATTCCACTTCTTCTTTGCCATCCTCTTCCTCTGTATACTCTCCTGTATTTCCTCATTCCACCAACAGGTTTCCTTTTCCTCCTTCCTCTTTCCAGATGTCACGCCAAGCACCCTTCTTGCTGTCACCCTTACTACATCTGCTGTAATTTCCCAGCTGTCAGGTAACTCTTCACTGCCACCCAGTGCCTGTCTCACCTCCTCCCTAAACTCAACCTTGCAGTCTTCCTTTTTCAACTTCCACCATTTGATCCTTGGCTCTGCCCTCACTCTCTTCCTCTTCTTGATCCCCAATGTCATCCTACAGACCACCATCCTATGATGCTTAACTACACTTTCCCCTGCCACCACTTTGTAGTCTTCAATCTCCTTCAGATCAGCTCTTCTGTATAGGATGTAATCTACCTGTGTGCATCTTCCTCCACTCTTGTACGTAACCCTATGTTCCTCCCTCTTCTTAAAATACGTATTCACCACAGCCATGTCCATCCTTTTGGCAAAATCCACTATCCTCTGACCTTCTTCATTCCTCTCCTTGACACCATACCAAACCATCACCTACTTGTCTCCACTGTTCCCTTCACCAACATGCCCATTGAAATCCGCTCCAATCACTACTTTCTGTCCCTTAGGTACACTGTTCATCACTTCATCCAACTCACTCCAAAAATCTTCTTTCTCACCCATTGCACACCCAAGTTGCTGTGCATATTCACTAACAACATTCATCATCACACTTCCAATTACCAGCTTCACAAGCATTATTCTGCCTGACACTCTTTTCACCTCCAAAACACTCTTGACATACTGTTGTATCAGGATAACCCCTACTCCATTTCTCCTCCCATCCACACCATGATAGAACAATTTCAGTCCACTTCCAATCCACCTGGCCTTACTCCCCTTCCATTTAGTCTCTTGCATGCACAATATATCAACCTTCCGTCTTTCCATCATATCTACTAACTCTCTCCCCTTACCAGTCATACTGCCAACATTCCAAGTTCCTCCCGTCAGTTCCACTCTCTTTACTTTCCTCCTCTCCTCCTGCCTTTGGACACGTCTCCCCCTCCCCCTTCTTCTCCTTCTTCTTCTTGGCCAACAGTAGCCCAATTTCCGCCAGCACCCTGTTGGCTAACAGTATTGGTGGCGGTCGTTGTTAACCCGGGGCTCAACCGATCTGTTATGGAAATTTGTATTGTCCGCATATTGACTTGGCAAAATTTTACACCGGATGCCCTTCTTGAAGTAATTCTCCCCATTTATCCGGGCTTGAGACCGGCATGAAGAAACACACTGGTCTGTGCATCCCCTGTGGCTGGGTTTGGGAACTTAAAGTGAGGAAAACGTTAAAATTTATAAGAGCTGAGAGAGCAGAAACTGTGCTTGTCAAAAGCATTCACACGAATGAGAGGTGAGATTACTATGTGCGTGGTTGAATATGGTTGAGGAGGGTGTGACTTGAAAAAATCTCATGGCCAAGGTCTCAACTCGCGGGAGTTGAAAAAATCTTCCAAAAAGTCTTGTCTCATCTCAGGATTATTTTATATAATAGAAAGATATATGATAAATCTTCAATATTTGAGCACAGATTTATTTTACAGCAGTTTCATTTATGAATGTCTATTAAAAGTAAAGCTAAACATTTCTTTTATAAAAATTTCTTATCACAGGAAAATTATTTTGAGAAGCCTGAATTGCAATATGAAAGTGTTTTGTCTCGTGCCTACACCCCACTTTTAGTTTTTCAGTGTCTCCTACATTTCTAGGTGTTGCAGGTGATTTCTGTTAAGTTTGCAGCTAATCTGAAAGGCAGTGGATGCCAGCTGGTGCTTGGGTTTGCAATGGTAGCAGCCATTTATTGGTAAATGGCAAATCTACTTATCAGTGACAAACTAGACACCAGATCAAATCTAATCCTAAACTTAATTAATTAAAACTATTAACTAATAAAATAAGTTCAAAGCACAAAGAAAAACAAATAGAACGTAGACCTTATGTAAAGGCAGTTACCTGTGCAGTATGTACAATCCATAGAAGTAAATTTACATTCACCAGACACTGGGTTTTGTCCACTCCATTTTTTTTTGTTATGAAACCCATATTTACATTTACATTTACATTTACATCATTTAGCAGACGCTCTTATCCAGAGCAACTTACAACAGTGCTTAGTAGTCTATGACTGTTCTTCAGTCTTTAAGGCTAGGATTAAATCTACTGTCATTAAACAAGTTACCGCTGACCAAGTTGTACACAAAACCATGCTAGAAGAAAATAATAGTAAGTTGTTAGTACTAGGAGTTTTTTGAGAAAAGGGTAGAAAAAAGTATGGGGACTTTAGTCCCCCAAGTGCTGTTTAAAGAAGTGTGTCTTCAGACGACGTTTGAAGACAGTGAGGGTCTCCGCTGTTCGTACAGCAAGAGGAAGTTCGTTCCACCACTGAGGAGCCAACACTGCAAAGAGTCTTGATGCATGTCGTCCTCTTCTTTTAGTAAGGGTGGTTCAAGACGAGCAGTGCTTGATGTTCTGAGAGAGCGAGAAGTGACACGCTGCTTAACCAGTGCTGATATGTAAGGTGGTGCTGTTCCAGTTTTGGCCTTAAAGGCAAGTGTTAGGGTTTTGAACCTGATGCGGGCAGCCACAGGGAGCCAGTGCAGGTTCCGCAGCAGAGGTGTAGTGTGTGAGAATTTGGGAACATTAAAAATGAGTCTTGCAGCTGCATTCTGGATCAATTGAAGTGGTCGTGTTGCCTTTAGTGAAAGTCCAGACATCAGAGAGTTGCAGTAGTCCAGCTTAGAGATGACCAAGGTCTGGACGAGAAGCTGAGTAGCCTCTGTAGTGAGAAAGGGGCGGATTCTCCTGATGTTGTAAAGAAGACATCTGCAGGACCTGGAGAGGTTGCTGTTGTGTGGAGAAAAAGACAATTCTTCATCTAGAGTGACAGCAAGACTTCTTGCTGTTTTTGAGGGGATGATAACCGAGTTATCAAAAGAGATTGCAAGGTCAAGATTCGGAGATGAGTTGCCTTTGATGTACAAGAGCTCAGTCTTGCTGGGATTCAACTTGAGGTGGTGGGATGTCATCCAAGAGGAGATATCAGCAAGGCAGTTTGAGATGCGGGTTGAGACCTGTTGGTCATCTGGTGGAAAGGAGAGAATGAGTTGAGTGTCATCTGCATAGCAGTGGTAAGAGAATCCATGTCCAGCTATTACCTTCCCATATCTCCTCCTGGTTTTGGTTTGTACCTTCCTGGGTGATGTATGCCTAGGTAGAGCTAAGATTCACAGAAAACACCCTACTAGTAACAATTTTTTATTTTCAGGGTTGGACAGTCAAGTGAATTAGCTTAAAATCCACACATCCAAACAGTGAACAGATACAAACAGAATGGTTAATACAGTACAAAGTGTATTAGTGAAGTAATCAAACAAAAAAATACCAAATCTCAAAATATATCCAAATATACAGTACATGCACCCTGTGGTGATGTCCTTCTCCAACATATAGAAAATTAAGCATTAATAGTTATTAACAAAACAGTGGCAGTAATGATATATTCATAGTCCATACGATACATATGTCCTGGATGACCGACACCTGTCCGTCCCGTTACTCCTTGAGCTGGATTCTTTAACCACCATGAGGATGACCATCCATCTCAATCCCAGGGGGTATACGGTGCCGGGGGAGAGGGTATGTGAATTCATTCATAAATCCAAAGAAGATCTGGGCTCAGAATTCATTGGTTTCTACGCAGCAGTGAGGAGTGACGCAAGCACCTCTGCGGCAGACCCGGTGGAGGAACAGCCAGAAGAGGTGAGGCTGGCGCTGAAGATGTGGGCCGAGGTGTGGACTGAAAAATTAGGAGTCGCCCGTGGGGATACCCACGTGATCCACACCTCGCGCGAAATTCCAGTAAGGCACTGAGACTACCGTGTTTCTCCGCTAAAGAACGCCATAATTAAAGAACATCTGAATCGAATGCTCGCCAAGGGAATAATCGAACCATCTTCCTCCTCCTGGGCGTCCCCTGTAGTCCTCGTGAAAAAGAAGGATGACACATATCGTTTCTGTGTGGACTACAGGGGGGTTAACAGAAAGACGAGCCTGGACGCATATCCCATGCCCCTGGTTCATGAGATTCTGGAGTCACTGCATGGAGCTGCAGTATTCAGCACACTGGACCTCCGCAGTGGTTATTGGCAGGTGCCGATGGACGAGGGGAGTATGAGGAAGACGGCAGTCATCACCCCCAAAGGCTTGTTCCAATTCAAAGTCATGCCTTTTGGGCTTAAAAATGCTGGGGCCACCTTCAGCGGCTCATGGAACAAGTACTGAGGGGGTTGATAGGCAAGATCTGCTTTGTTTACATCGACGACGTCATTGTTTACTCCCCTTCTATTAAACAACATCTCCAGGACTTGGACACCATCTTCCAAAGATTTCATCAAGCGCACCTCACGCTGAACACAAAGAAATGTACCTTCATTCAACCCCACATCCACTTCCTCTGGCACATTCTTTCATCTGAGGGGGTCGCTGTAGACCCCGAGAAGACCTTAGCCATCCGAGACTACCCCACGCCCACAGATTTGAAATCTTTATAACATTTCCTTGGGTTAGTGGGGTGGTATCACAAGTTCATCCCCAGGATGGCTGATATAGCGGCTCCCTTAAACTATTTAAGAAAAAAAGATATCCCATGGGAGTGGACAACGGAGTGCCAGGACGCGGTCGAGCAACTAAAGAGCCATCTTCAAAAGCCGCCCGTTCTGGCCCAGCCAGATCCGCAGCTCACTTTCCAGGTACAAACTGATGCCAGCAACCTGGGGCTTGGCGCCATGCTCACTCAGAAAATCCATCAGGCTAAACATGTCATCGCTTACGCCTCTCTAGCATTGCACGACGCTGAGCTGAATTATTCGACTGCTGAAAAAGAGTGTTTGGCTGTCGTGTGGGCTGTGGAAAAATGGAGACACTATCTGGAGGGGGTTGAGTTTGAAGTGTACACAGACCATCACGCTCTGACATGGGTATTTAATCACCCGAAGACCTCCTCCCATCTAACCAGGTGGGTACTCCGCCTCCAGAACTTTACTTTCAAGGTGACCTATCGGAAGGGCTGTGGCAATATCGTGCCTGATGTTCTGTCCAGGGCGTCAGAGCCACCGGGGATGGTGTGTTTGGCAGAGGCAAAAAAGATGGTCCTCCCTCTGCCAAGAAGCCTTCAAGACCTGGCTCAAACACAAGCCACCAGTCCATTCTGCCTGAACATCAGGGAGGGGCTGGAGTAACAGCGTACTGACCGGGTACACTTTGTGGACCTCCAGGGTGTTCTGTACAGGACCACTCTATCCTCCCATGGGGGTCTACAACACCAACTAGTGGTCCCGGAAGAACTCATCCCCGACTTTCTGAGTTTTTATCACAAAAGTCCTTTAGGTGGTCACCTTGGAAGGACAAAAACTTTATTGAAGATCCTTGGGGTTGCGTGGTGGCTGTCTGTCCAGAAAGACGTTTGCCACCACGTGAAGAAGTGCCTAACTTGCCAGCAGCTCAAAAACCCACCTGGTAAACCGGCAGGATTTTTACAATCGACAATCGCTGATGGACCGGGGGAGACTTTGGGAGTCGACCTGATGGGGCCCTTTCCTGTTACCAGCTCGAGGAAAACCGTCCTGATGGTGGTGATAGATTATTTTTCGAAGTGGGTGGAGCTGTTTGCATTAACAGATGCTAAAACCAACAAAATATGCTCCACCCTGAAGAACAAAATCTTCACCCGCTTAGGGGGTGCCGAAGAACATCGTTTCAGACTGGGGTCTGCAGTTCACGAGCTCTGTATTGGATGAACTTTATACAGCCTGGGGAATGAAGAAAAACCTGACAACAGCTTACCATCCCCAGGCCAACATGACAGAGTGAGTGAACCGGACCCTGAAGAACATGATCGCCTCCTATGTGGGTGAACGCCATCAGGATTGGGATAAATGGCTCTCCGAGCTACGGTTTGCCCTGAACACTGCTTTACATGAAACCACAGGTGAGACGCCTGCTTTGGTTGTGCTGGGCAGACAGCTGAAGGGCCCACTTGACTGACTCCTTCCCAGAGCCCCTAGTCCATAAACCACCAGTTACAATAATTTATTTAAGCTTGAGGAAATGCGGCGGAGAATCCAACAGAGGTTGGTGAGTTCGACATCCAGACACGCCAAGTTGTACAATGCCCGGCGTAAGGAAGCACACTTTCAGCCGGGTGATTTGGTCTGGACTAGAGCTCACCATCTCTTGGATGCCAGCAAAAGGTTCTCTGCCAAGCTAGTGCCTAAATGGTTAGGTCCAGCCAAAATCATTTCTCAAACAGGTCCAGTCAATTTCCAGATTCAAAGGGGTATCGGCATATAACTCCAAGCTTGATGCTATTCATGTGGCCAATCTCAAGCCGTACTTCGGCCCTCCCTTGTCCAAGGTTGTGGGGGGGGGGAATGTAGCGGGGCTACATAGTGTTGTCAGTGTTAGTACTGAGTGCATCTTGTTTCCATCGTCCCGTTTGCTGTTTACGTGTGTGTCAGTGAATGTCATCCCCGTAAAGGGGGAAGGATGATGGAAAGAAACCACAACCCCAAATTGGAAAACACCTGTTAACTGTCAATCAATTACATCCGGCACAGAACTATTTAAGCAATCAGGAGGAAACAAGGAGAGAGGAGCCACTGCGCTCATTGGGACCTTCAAAGCAGCAGAAATTTTTCTGTAACCTTCCCCAGATTTGTGCCTCGAGACAATCCTGTCTCGGAGGTCTACAGACAATTCCTTTGACTTCATGCTTGGTTTGCGCTCTGACATGAACTGTCAACTGTGGGACCTTATATAGACAGGTGTGTGCCTTTCCAAATCATGTCCAATCAACTGAATTTACCACAGGTGGACTCCAATTAAGCTGCAGAAACATGTCAAGGATGATCAGGGGAAACAAGATGCATCTGAGCTCAATTTTGTGCTTCATGGCAAAGGCTGTGAATACTTATGTACATGTGCTTTCTCAATTTTTTTATTTTTAATAAATTTGCAAAAATCTCAAGTAAACTTTTTTCACGTTGTCATAATGCGGTGTTGTGTGTAGAATTCTGATGAAAAAAATGAATTTATTCCATTTTGGAATAAGGCTGTAACATAACAAAATGTGGAAAAAGTGATGCGCTGTGAATACTTTCCGGATGCACTGTATATATATATATATATATATATATATATATATATATATACAGTGGAACCTCTGTTCACGACCATAATTCGTTCCACAACTCTGGTCGTAAACCGAGTTGGTCGTGAACCGAAGCAATTTCTTCCACAGGATTGTATGTAAATACAATTAATCCGTTCCAGACCGTAGAAACTGTATGTAAATATATACATTTTTTCAGTTTTTAAGCACAAATATAGTTAATTATACCATAGAATGCACAGCGTAATGGTAAACTAAATGTAAAAACATTGAATAACACTGAGAAAACCTTTAACAACAGAGAAAACTAACACTGCAATAGTTCGCGCTATAGTGCTAGGAACCGCTCTCGCTAAAAACACTTTTTTTAATGAGTGTTAAGCACAGGGGAAAAAAGGAACATTTGAAAAATCCGTAATTTAATAAACCACCAAGAAAAGTAACACTGCAACAATGCAGGCTACGAACCGATCACCGGAAACATAACTGAAAACAAAAACAAGCCTTCTCTAACTTATGCGTCCCTCAATCGCTCTGTGTGTGTGTGCGTGCGTCTCTCTTTTGCGAGCCTGGAGCGCTCCTGTGTGTGTGCACGCGTCTCTCTCCTACCCCCCCAGCCTGTGTGTGTGTGTGTGCGTGCGTATCTCTTTTGCGAGCCTGGAGCACCTGTGTGTGTCTCTCTAGCGCGCGCCTCTCTCTCCCCCGCCTGTGTGTGCGTGCTTCTCTCTTTTGCGAGCCTGGAGCGCCTGTGTGTATTGTCACGCTTGGGTCACAGATTTGCACAGAGACACAGGAGGTTGTAGAAAAAAAGGAACTTTATTCAAAGCACTGCAAACAAACATTTGTCTCTTTTCCACAGTTTAAACGTGCTCCATGACAAGTCAGAGATGACAGCTCCGCCAGGAGCACAGATTGTCTGAGAGAGAAAGAAGGAGAAGCAAGCAACCAATTTAACAAACTGAAAGAAGCCCGTTCAGGCTTTTTAAGAAGGCGGAGCACCGCACGAGAGGCATATTACGCGACAGAGCCGGCAAGAAGGGAAAGGAGGAATGTGAAGGTAGTCTGTCCATGTTTCTTAGGGGTTTTCCCATGGGCGTCTGTATTCTCTGGGGGTGCGATCAGCTTTGCAGCTCACAGTGTGTCTGTCTAGAGCGCTCCTGTGTGTGTGCGCACACGCCTCTCTCGCGCGTGTTCCTGTGTGTGTGTGTGTGTGTGTGTGTGTACAGCCCTCTGTCTCTTGCGCTGCCTCTGTGTGTGTGTGTGTGTGTGTGTGTGCGTGTGCGCGCGCGCTCTCTCTCGCTCGCTGCACAGGGAGAGAATGAACATCAACAAACCAAAAGGGAACCTGGCTTGTTCGTAAACCGAGTGTTTGGTCGTGAACCGAGGCAAAAGTTTGGCGAACTTTTTGGTCGTAAACCGAGTTGTACGTATACCGAGACGTTCGTGAACCGAGGTTCCACTGTATATATATATATATATATATATATATATATATATATATATATATATATATATATATAATGGTGTTGGCACTTTATTAGGTTGGTGGTGAACATCCATAGTTCTATATATGTACTGTTCGTATGGAACTTGTATTTTTGTTATTTCTTTTAATATAATTAATCATTTTAATGTTACATATCTGCTTTTGTGTGCCTATGTTTAATCCGTCAATTGGGGGAAAAAATTGTATGTGTTAGAGGTATGGCTTGATATTTAGATTCAACCTCAGTAATTTATCCAGGCCACAGGTCTTGGAGGTGTAGCTGCCGGCTGGGTAAGGGGTCGGCCATTACAACCTTATCTCTTTTAACCTGCTAGTCTTTAAACATACCACTCTGATACGATGGGTGGTGCAGTGGTAGCACCACTAAATAAGGAGACTTGGGTTCGCTTCCTCGGTCCTCCCTGCGTGGAGTTTGCATATTCTCCCTGTGTTTGCGTGGGTTTCCTCCGGGTACTCTGGTTTCTTCCCTCAGTCCAAAGAAATGCAGGGTAAGTGTATTGGCGATCCCAAATTGTCCCTAGTGTGTGCTTGGTGTGTGTGTGTGTGTGTGTGTGTATGTGTGTGTGTGCCCTGCGGTGGGCTGGCGCCCTACCCAGGTTTGTTCCTGCCTTGCACCCTGTGCTGGCTGGGATTGGCTCCAGCAGACCCCCATGACCCTGTGTTAGGATGTAGTGGGTTGGACAATGACTGACTGACAATGATACAATTCATTTTTCCCACAAAGCACATTGGAAAAGGGCCTTAAGAGGATGTGAATTTCCCATTGGGATTAATAAAGTATCTATCTATCTATCTATCTATCTATCTATCTATCTATCTATCTATCTATCTATCTATCTATCTATCTATCTATCTATCTATCTAAATGCATTCATTCATTAAAATTTAAACTACTGTAAAACCTACAGTCTAATTAACAAGACATCACCTTTAAGATAATGCTACAAGGACCGATATTCACAATAATAGACCATAACACAGTTTCTAAATTGGTGTTGTAGCTCATCTGTTTTTTCTAAAATTAGCTCCAAAGTACATTCTAGTGTATCAAAAGATGTCTGTTCCCTGTATTTATGTATCTTTTCAGCTAAGTTCCAATGAGTTATACTCCTAGAGTTACTGTTCTACAGTTTATAAATAGAGATGTACTAGAAAGGACTTATATAGTATGATGATTTCCTAATATGTTAAAGAATACTAAAAAATGTTTTTTTAATCTGTTTATCCCTTTTTTTATCTGTTACTTTACATGTTCATAAGGGTTAAGGTTCCAATTCCAATGACAGGAAGAGCCTGATCTTCAATTCAGAAACTCTATCTTGTTTGAACCCACTTCCAATTTGTACACTGCTTAAATTTTACAGAAATATTTAACAGCATTTTAGCACAAAATAAATATTGTGAGCAAACAACTGCATAACTGACGTGTGAATTATGCAACATGGGTAAGACATTTTAATATTGTTTGCATCTGTTCATCATGAAGATATGAGATTAAAATGAAATTGCTCAGAGTGAGCATGAGCTTGCCCTGAGAATATGCTATGCAAACCTGGCTGTTGCTTTTTGCTGCTCTTATTTTCTTTTCTTTTTTATCTTTCATTCAGTTGTATCTACTTGGATTTCTTCCTTGCACTTATTTCTGTGAAATTTGTCTAAATTCATGGATAAGTCCTTAGTTTTAAGGATTTCCTCTATTCTCTGTCTATTCCAAAATCAGTATTTGGACCTACACACAGTTCAGCTTTGCATTTTGTTTGACCGTATTGCAGAGTGGACGATGTGGTGGCAGAGTGGTAGTGCTTTTGCCTTGCAACAAGGAGACTGGAGCTCCTTGTGTAGAATTTGCATATTCTTCCCATGTTAGTGTGCATTTCCCAACACAGTCTAAGACAATCAGGTTATGTGAATTTGAGTTAGTAATTTGGCCACTGATGTGTCTATGTGTGTGCGTGTGTTCACCCTGAAATGGACTAATGCCCTGTCCAGGGACTGTTCTTGCATTGTGGCCAATACTTGCTGGGACAGACTCCAGCTTCCCCAAAACACTGCTCTGGATAAATGGGTTTAAAAAATGTATGGATGTATTCCAGGATCAGTGTTTGGGCCTGCTCTAACTTAGTTTACGCAATGCTTCTGAATGACTAGTCCTCAGGATAAACCTCAGCTTTTTTCTTTATCTCTTATGCGTTGCTTACCTGTTCGATGGTCTACAGGTTGTTGACCACTGGTATGCCAGCAATAAATTCATCCTCAGGAACTATGGGTTTTGGACAGGTATTACAGTTTAGGCTCTGCTGTTTTTTTTAATCTAGACAATGGGCATTTGCTGGAGATCATATATCTAGTTCCTGTCCTTGCAGGATGATATTTGATACCACAGGGACTAACATCAGCTCTTTTCATTTGAACATTAGAACAATCTAGATGAGAACAGGCCAATCAGCCCAACAAAGTTCGCCAGTCCTATCCACTTATTTCTTCCAAAAAAACATCAAGTCGAGTTTTGAAAGTCCCTAAAGTCTTACTGTCTACCACACTACTTGGTAGCTTATTATAAGTGTCTATTATTCTTTGTGTAAAGAAAAACTTCCTAATGTTTGTGCGAAATTTACCATTAACCAGTTTCCTACTAAAATAACAGTCTCGATCCACTGTACTAATTCCCTTCATAATTTTAAACACTTCAATCATGTCACCTCATAATTTTCTTTTGCTTAAACTGTGTAGGCTCAGCTCTTTTAATCTTTCTCCATAATTCAACCCCTGTAGCCCTGGAATCAGCCTAGTTGCTCTTCTCTGGACCTTTTCTAGTGCTGCTATGTCCTTTTTGTAGCCTGGAGACCAAAACTGCACACAGAACTCCAGATGAGGCCTCACCAGTGCATTATAAAGGTTAAATTTCACTGATGTTAAACTTACGTTAAATTTCATCTGCCGCAAATCTGCCCAATCCTGTATGCTATCCAAGTCCTTCTGTAATCCATCCATCCATCCATTTTCCAACCCGCTGAATCCGAACACAGGGTCACGGGGGTCTGCTGGAGCCAATCCCAGCCAACACAGGGCACAAGGCAGGAACCAATCCTGGGCAGGGTGCCAACCCACTGCAGTCCTTCTGTAATGATATAACAAATTCCTAATTATCTGCTAATCCACCTATCTTGGTTTCATCTGCAAACTTAACCAGCTTGTTACTTACATTCCTATCTAAATCATTTATATATATTAAAAATAGCAGCAGCCCTAGCACTGACCCCTGTGGAACACCACTCTTAACATCTGCCAATTCTGATGAAGTTCCTCGCACCATCACCCTCTGCTTCCTGTGTCTGAGCCAATTCTGCACCCATCTAACAACATCACCATGAACTCCCACTTCTTTTAATTTGATGCCCAACCTCTCATGTGGCACCTTATGAAATGCTTTCTGAAAGTCCATCCATCCATCCATCCATTGTCTCCCGCTTATCCGAGGTCGGGTCGCGGGGGCAGCAGCTTGAGCAGAGATGCCCAGACTTCCCTCTCCCCGGCCACTTCTTCTAGCTCTTCCGGGAGAATCCCAAGGCGTTCCCAGGCCAGTCGAGAGACATAGTCCCTCCAGCGTGTCCTGGGTCTTTCCCGGGGCCTCCTCCCGGTTGGACGTGCCCGGAACACCTCACCAGGGAGGCGTCCAGGAGGCATCCTGATCAGATGCCCGAGCCACCTCATCTGACTCCTCTCGATGCGGAGGAGCAGCGGCTCTACTCTGAGCCCCTCCCGGATGACTGAGCTTCTCACCCTATCTTTAAGGGAAAGCCCAGACACCCTGCGGAGGAAACTCATTTCAGCCGCTTGTATTCGCGATCTCGTTCTTTCGGTCACTACCCATAGCTCATGACCATAGGTGAGGGTAGGAACATAGATCGACTGGTAAATTGAGAGCTTCGCCTTGCGGCTCAGCTCCTTTTTCACCACAACAGACCGATGCAACGCCCGCATTACTGCGGATGCCGCACCGATCCGCCTGTCGATCTCACGCTCCATTCTTCCCTCACTCGTGAACAAGACCCCGAGATACTTGAACTCCTCCACTTGGGGCAGGATCTCGCTACCAACCCTGAGAGGGCACTCCACCCTTTTCCGGTTGAGGACCATGGTCTCGGATTTGGAGGTGCTGATTCTCATCCCAGCCGCTTCACACTCGGCTGCGAACCGATCCAGAGAGAGCTGAAGATCACGGCCTGATGAAGCAAACAGGACAACATCATCTGCAAAAAGCAGTGACCCAATCCTGAGCCCACCAAACCGGACCCCCTCAACACCCTGGCTGCGCCTAGAAATTCTGTCCATAAAAGTTATGAACAGAATCGGTGACAAAGGGCAGCCCTGGCGGAGTCCAACTCTCACTGGAAACGGGTTCGACTTACTGCCGGCAATGCGGACCGAGCTCTGGCACTGATCGTACAGGGACTGAACAGCCCTTATCAGGGGGGCCGGTACCCCATACTCTCGGAGTACCCCCCACAGGATTCCCCGAGGGACACGGTCGAATGCCTTTTCTAAGTCCACAAAACACATGTAGACTGGTTGGGCAAACTCCCATGCACCCTCCAGGACCCTGCTAAGGGTATAGAGCTGGTCCACTGTTCCGCGACCAGGACGAAAACCACACTGTTCCTCCTGAATCCGAGGCTCGACTATCCGACGGACCCTCCTCTCCAGGACCCCTGAATAGACTTTTCCAGGGAGGCTGAGGAGTGTGATCCCTCTGTAGTTGGAACACACCCTCCGATCCCCCTTCTTAAAGAGGGGGACCACCACCCTGGTCTGCCAATCCAGAGGCACTGTCCCTGATGTCCATGCGATGTTGCAGAGGCGTGTCAGCCAAGACAGTCCTACAACATCCAGAGCCTTGAGGAACTCCGGGCATATCTCATCCACCCCCGGGACCCTGCCACCAAGGAGTTTTTTGACCACCTCGGTGACCTCAGTCCCAGAGATGGGGGAGCCCACCTCTGAGTCCCCAGGCTCTGCTTCCTCATTGGAAGGCATGTTAATGGGATTGAGGAGGTCTTCAAAGTATTCCCCCCACCGACCCACAATGTCCCGAGTCGAGGTCAGCAGCGCACCATCCCCACCATATACAGTGTTGACACTGCACTGCTTCCCCTTCCTGAGACGCCGGATGGTGGACCAGAATCTCCTCGAAGCCGTCCGAAAGTCATTCTCCATGGCCTCCCCAAACTCCTCCCACGCCCGAGTTTTTGCCTCAGCAACCACCAAAGCCGCATTCCGCTTGGCCTGCCGGTACCTATCAGCTGCCTCTGGGGTCCCACAGGACAAAAGGGTCCTGTAGGACTCCTTCTTCAGCTTGACGGCATCCTTCACCGCCGGTGTCCACCAGCGGGTTCGGGGATTGCCGCCACGACAGGCACCGACCACCTTACGGCCACAGCTCCGGTCAGCTGCCTCAACAATAGAGGCACGGAACATGGCCCATTCGGACTCAATGTCCCCCACCTCCCTCGGGATGTGGTCGAAGTTCTGCCGGAGGTGGGAGTTGAAGCTACTTCTGACAGGGGGCTCTGCCAGACGTTCCCAGCAGACCCTCACAACACGTTTGGGCCTACCACGCCTGACCGGCATCCTCCCCCACCATCGAAGCCAACTCACCACCAGGTGGTGATCAGTTGACAGCTCCGCCCCTCTCTTCACCCGAGTGTCCAAGACATGTGGCCGCAAGTCCGACGACACGACCACAAAGTCGATCATCGAACTGAGGCCTAGGGTGTCCTGGTGCCAAGTGCACATATGAACACCCCTATGCTTGAACATGGTGTTCGTTATGGACAATCCGTGACGAGCACAGAAGTCCAATAACAAAACACCGCTCGGGTTCAGATCAGGGGGGCCATTCCTCCCAATCACGCCCTTCCAGGTCTCACTGTCATTGCCCACGTGAGCATTGAAGTCTCCCAGCAGAACGAGGGAGTCCCCAGAAGGTATGCCCTCTAGCACCCCCTCCAGGGACTCCAAAAAGGGTGGGTACTCCGAACTGCTGTTCGGTGCATACGCACAAACAACAGTTAGGACCCGTCCCCCCACCCGAAGGCGAAGGGAGGCTACCCTCTCGTCCACCGGGGTAAACCCCAATGTACAGGCTCCAAGTTGGGGGGCAATAAGTATACCCACACCTACTCGGTGTGAAAAGTCAGGATAAATAATATCATATGCTCCACTTTGATCATATCCTTTTGCTGCCTCCTCTTAGAATTCCAGCATGTTAGTAAAACACAACCTCCCTCTTCTGAACCCATGCTAACTGTTCAGAATAACTCCTGTCCTTGCCAGGTGTTGCTCAATCTTATCCTTAATAATTCCTTCCATTAATTTTCCTGTGGTGCATGTTAAGCCTACTGGCCTATAGCTGCTTGGATCTGCCTTGTCACCGTTTTTATATAATGGGATATTATTTGTCATTTTCCAGTCCTTTGGAATCTCTCCAGTGCCCAGTGACTTCCTAAAAATATGTGTGAAGGGTTTATACTGTATATGTACTCACTAGCCTCCTTAGGAATTCAAGGATAAATATTATCTGGTCCTAGTGATTTGTTTGATTTCAGCATATTTATTCTGAGCAGTACTTCTCCCTATACAATTTCCAAATCCCTCAGTACCTCCTTAGTAGTCGCGTTTACCTCTGGGAGGTTATCCACTTGCTCACTTGTGAATACCTCAGAAAAATGTAAGTTTAGGGCATCCGCTTTTTCATTGTCTGTATTTTTTAATTCCCCTTTACTATTTCTGATGCACTTTACCTCCTCCTTGACTGTTCTTTTACTACTAAAATACGGAAAGATTCTCTTAGGGTCTTCTTTTGCCTTATCTACTATATTCCTCTCCAACTGTCTTGTAGCATCCCTAATATCCTTCTTAATTGTTGCTCTCATGTTCTCATATGCTCTACGATTCACTTTGCAGTCATTAGCCTTATATGCCTTATAAAGCAGTTTTTTCCTTTGCAACTTCTTTTTTAAATCTTTATTAATCCACTGTGGAGTCTTTTTTTAATTTCCTATTAATTCCAAATTTAGGTATGTATCTGTCCTGCATTACATGTAAAACATAAAAAGCTTATCCTAATGTATCCTACTTAGACTTTGTCGCATCTGGTCAAAATTTGCCCTACCAAAGTTCAACTTAACAATTTTAGTCTTTGCACTGCACTCTTACAAAATACTGAGAATTGTATTATATTATGGTCACTTGATCCTAGTGGTTCAATCACCTCTACACCCTCAATTCTATCTTAATTATTACAAAATACTAAATCCAGACAGGCTTCACCCCGTGTTGGTGCTTTAACATGTTTGTTAATAAACAGTCATTGATTACTTCTAAAACCTCATGCTGTTGTACTCCTCCATATCCTAACACAGGTTCACGGGGGTCTACTGGAGCCAATCCCAGAGAGCACAGGTCACACACCAAGCACAATTTAGGATCGCCAATGCACCTAACCTGCATGTCTTTGGACTGTGGGAGGAAACTAAGGGAGCACCGCAGAGGAAAATCACACAGACATGGGGAGAACATGCAAACTCCACTCAGGGAGGACCTGGGAAGCGAACCCAGGTCTTCTTAATGCGAGGCAGCACGGCTACCACTATGTCACCATGCTACGCATCTGCAAGGTTATCTCAGTTAATATTTGGATAATTAAAGTCCCCAATGACTATAATATCTCCCTGTAAACTAGCCTTTTTGATATTACTATTTGATCAATGTTTGATGCCTGGTTCTTCATTGCAACACTTTCCAAACCTGCCATTCTACAGACAATTGCAGAGGCTAGTTCTAGTTCAAATTTCCTGAAGAATCTGAAAATTGTACTGATAAATTTTTAGTCTCTTAATAGTAAAGCAGCTCTTATCCATGACATTATGATATACAAGAAACTGGACTTTTTGTGTCTCACTGAAACTTGGCAGTAACGAAATGATGATTATTATTATCTTAACCAAGGAACTCCTCAGGAATTTACATATATTTCTGAACTCAGTGGCAGGATAGTGGTTATCCATAACACAGTAAAGCAAATCAATTTCAATCCTTATTCAAGTGACTTTTTACCGTGATTGTACTACTTGTATATCACTTCTATAAATGTCATATTGAATTTATTATGAATTGTCAGCTTTTCTTATTTCAGCTGGTGCTTTATCTTTAGACACATTGTTGCTTGGTTTTTTCAGTATTCATATAGATTATTCTAACTGTCCTCTTTCTGCTGAATTTCTGTTTGTGTTGCAATTTTATGGTTTCACATAACTTTCAGTATCACCTTCCCCACCTATTCAAAGAGGCATACACATGATTTGGAATATGCCTTGGTGTTTGCTTCTTTTTTTTGGCATTGATTTCACATTTTTACAACAGTGCTGTTAGTTTTAACATTTATGTGCAGTTAAAACAACCAATAAACCAATATTGTATTTTTTTGCAAAATATATCAATGGATTTTCTGCTATTAATGTATAGTACAGTATTCCTAATGCTGTTCCTCGATTATTCTTAAATAGGCTGGTGGTCTATTAAAATAAGTGCTCATCTAATGCATTGGATGCTTTATAACCATTTTAAGTCTGGACTATTTCGCTTAATCATAATGCACCTTGGTATTTGAAAGAGCTTTGTGCAAATAACACAAGAGGTTATCACTTGGAATATATTTCTAAAAGAACTGGCCTAGCTGGACAAGCCCAAGCCAATGTCAATGAACATATTAAATATAAAGAAGCTTTGGTTTCTGTTCATAGTTCTGAAATAGCACTTATGAAAATCAAAAATTATTTCCTTTGTGCTGCTAATAATGGGCTCCCTAGAATCCTTTTTATTCTTGATTTAAACACAGCTTTCAACACAAGTTCCCACCATCTCCTATTATAACATCTAATTTCTTTGGGAAATAAAGGCACTGCTTACTTATTGTTCAGTCTTGTCTATGTAACAGATTCCAGTTTGGAGATAGTTTCTATGCAAGTTCAGAGGCGCCATAACATCCATAATTGGAAGTCTGCACAGGTATGAAATTAAAGCCTGAACCTGAAATTTTGTGGTCTGGCTAAGCCCAAATGACAGTGGTGAATCTGAAACCAAAACGCAAAATCAGTCACTCTGTATTTCTTAGAAAGGACATAAGGACACATGACAATATGGAGATGACAGTTTCAGTGCCAGAACAAACTTAGCAGAGAAGACACTGGTGTATTCGCAGGTGTGTTTGACTCAAAACAAGTATGCCTAATCGTATATTGGCAAAAGACAAGAGCAAACAGAGCTTCATCTTGCACAGTGCACCAAGTGTTTTCACTGTAAGAAGCCGAATGCAGCTTTAAATAATCATACACATGTAGGGTGGCACCAGTTAGTTCACAGACTCACGTTCACAAACATGAGCATTGGAGCATCAACTTCCGGGCTCATCTGAGGTATGTAACACTACCCCAGGATGAGTGGGGGCACTGTTGCTGTGTCATTTCCCTTTTCCCCCAAAGTGCCTAGAAGACACCCAGTAAGGGCAACTGACTAGCTATAGACTGCTGACTAATACAACCAAAAGGGTACACTTGATTATATTTCTTTTCAAGTCTTTTGTTTTCCCTCATCAACGAGTGCTTATTTTGCTTTAATGACTTAAATGATTAAATGGGGTGATCTGGTTGGCATCCCAACATTTCTTTTGGGTTTGGTGATTTCCTCACCGGATAACAATACATACAGAAAACCAAACTACATTACTAATAATAAAGTTCTGTACAATGGTAAATCATAAAATACAACAGAATATAAAAAATGGTATAAAAATGCAACAGTGTGCTTACTATTGCATGAAGCTAATTAGACTACTAAAATTATAACATTATTATAAAATTATAACATTAATGTGTTGTCAGCATTGTCAGCTTAATGCTTAATTATCAAAACACTTCACCTTAGATAAAGAAAAAATTGCATGAAAGCTGATACACCCATATAAAAACACTGCACCTTATGAAGAGTTGAACAAATCTAAAAAATGGACCTAATCAAAATAGATAGATACTTTTTTAATTCACAAAAAAATAATAAAAAAAGTGTCCAAGGAACGAATCCTCATAAAAGAAAGTGATAGGATTGATCAATAAAAAATAATAAAGAGAAAAATAAAAGGTAGAAAAATAAAGTCGTACACGGAGCTGCTGAAAAGGCTGACACTCTCAGCGGCGCCTGAGTCATAATACATAGTCAAAAATTACAATGCATAGGCAAAAGTGTGTGTGACAAATGTACTTAATAATGTTTAAATATTTAAGGTAAGATAAGGTTCTCATTAGCAATAATTGCTCCATTTCATATAAAATACACATCTATATATATATATATATATATATATGTATATATATATATATATAATACAACGTTTGTCTGTATGTCTGTCCACTTTTCACGAGAACAACTTAACCAATTTAGATATGTTTTTTTTCTATACTTTGCTTGAACATTCTGGTTGATTTCCGGTACCGATTTATTTGTGCGAATGCGAGAGAGTGGCTCCGGGCCAAGGGGAGGGGGCGGGGCCATCCTCACACGCCAGCCTCTGTTCAAGTCGGTCTACCTCTTGCCACGTGTTGGAGTGTACCTTGCCTCTGTTTGGCTAGCAATACCTGTTTGTTCAACAGACATTATCATCTACAGATTGTTAAGGAGTAACGTTTCACATTTTTGAGAGAAAGATCAGAGCTACATGTGTTTTAGAAGGTAGCTGCTGATTGCCAGAGATATCACAGCCACGTGCTTTCTCCCCACGTGGGGGACACTGTCCCGTCAGAGCTGAACACAATAAGATACAGTGCCAACATGTGATGTTGGAGCATACCTACCTTCTACTTGGCCAGAATTACATTTTTTTTATTGATTTTTAAAATTTATCCTGTTTTACTACTATGTGTATGAAGCCACGGGCGACAGCTAGTATAAATATAATTTCAATTATGATATATAAGCCTGTGATTTTACCATTGAAATATATATTGGAAAATTATTTTTAAAATAAAAATAAAGGAAAATGTGGCAAAACAAAACATATAACACACAAGGAATACCATTGCACAAATGCTGAGAAACCACACCACCATGTAAATAAAAGGGTAGTTGTGCTGTCTTTGCAAAGTAGAGTGTCACATTAAGTTGAACCACTCTCAAAATGTCTAAAGCAGCAGTATCCATTTGTCAGTATTCTGTTTCAGGCAGAAATTCAACTAAACCTATCTTGATTTGGAAGTAGTGGACATGTCAAAAAAATGTAAAACAACCTAAAGACAATCACATTTTAAAACAGCACGGCATGGTGGGGCACTGGTAATGCTGCTGTTTCACAGTAAGAAGTCTAGGGTTTGAAAAGTGAATTGTGAATAACTGACAGAAAAGGTGAGGCAATGCATTCAGTGTAAGCAAACTGAACTGCTATCTAATTGTGAATGGTTACCTCTTTTACAGATGAATACTAGTAATGTGTCATTTATCACTCTCAATTACCAAAATAGGTTTATTCCTACATATGTCACAGAATAAATTACATTCATCCTCTTTGTAATTGAGCATTACAGTTTGCAATACATTTGGAATATTTTCATAGTCTACAGCAGGAGGGACAAACCACCCTGCTACTCTGATTTCAAAGTTGCAAAGTAAAGAAGAACTTTCATAACCTGGGGCCTCATGTATAATGCCGTGCGTAGAACTCACACTATAACATGGCGTAAGCACAAAAGCAGGAATGTGCGTGCGCACAGAAAAATCCAGATGCAAGAATCTGTGCGTACGCAAACTTCCACGTTTTTTCACTACATAAATCCCAATCAGCGTGAAAAGTAACGCACGTGCACGCGCCTTCTGTCCCGCCCCAACTCCTCCCAGAATTTTGCCTCTTTGAATGTGCAAATCGATATAAATAGCCTTCTGTGAAAAGACAATGGGAAAAGCACGGGGGAAAATATAAGAATTTCAGCGAATACCAAGTGGAGGCAAAGGAAAAACGTACTATTTGCTGTTTTAAACAGTGGTATAATCAACAAAAGAAAGTTGATCGAGTGACATAGTGTCGGAGAAACTCGAAAGCTCAAGTTCACAAAGTCGCACATTGCACGAAATAAAAAAGAAGTTGTCACATATCAAAGTCGGTGTGAAAAAGCGACTTGTAGCGGACCGTCTGAGTGTCATATGAAAGCTTATTAGGGCACAGAGAAAAAAAATAGGCACACAGTGGGAAAAAAGCACGAAATGTCAACTTTAGTCTCGAAATTTCCAATTTAATCACGTAGTTTATTTTGTCATTAAAGTAGAACATCATAAACTTCATCTTAAAATTGTTTATTTTACTAGTTTCTCAAATCCCATCGTAACTAAAGTAGGACGTTAAATGCTTTGTTCTGTGTTTGATCTCCTATGTGCTCTATGTGTGTGAATCACTACGTGCTTCCGTTCTTTCTCTTTCTCCGACAGTACACAGAATCCATTACATTTGTGATATTATAGCTCTCTGAATAATTAAAATACTGAGATGTATACGTGATATCTTTTTCATGATGATAGGAATGAAAGCATGTTATTAAACCTGGGAACATGGTGGCGCAGTGATTGTTCATATCTCACGCAAGAGGCTTGCTGCGCCATGCACGACCTTCGATGAAATTATTTATTACAGAAGTACTGTCTCTTTCAAACATACTAACCTCCAATTCCTGTCCTTACTTTTCTTTCTCCAAACACCCAATCGCCACACAATCAGCTCTATAATAGACGTTAAGCCATCTGTAAGCTTAGAACGCCGATTCTTCAAAACTTTTAAGGAACATTGAAATATCTTCGTAGTACATGTTTAATTATTCTATCCGTCTATCCTTCCAGTGTCGCATCAGCACCAGCAATAATACAGCGCAAGGCAGGAGCTATCCGTGAACTAGCTAGCGCTGCGGCACCGTGTCCTCACATGTTTAATTACTAACAATACTGATTATTTAAATGAAGTTAAAGTTTTATCTATATACTATAAGCAACATAGTTTGCTGCATTTCATCTTAAAAATGATATCGTCATCATACGCGCTTTATAAAGTGGTGCAGGTTGTGCAATATTATAACTAGTGCAAGTTTACAGTGGGGTAATTGTACTTATAAGGACAAACAGTTCTACAAGGAGCACTTGATGGACTGATTCAGTGCGTTTATAGTTGGGATGAAACTGTTTCTGAAACGCGAGGTCCGTACAGGAAAGACTTTGACGCGTTTTGCCGTGGCTGAGGTAGTGTGTGTTTGAAACTGTATACCGATAATTCTCTTTCCGATCAGCTGCTGCTGTG
Organism: Erpetoichthys calabaricus; assembly: GCF_900747795.2. Taxonomy (NCBI): domain Eukaryota; kingdom Metazoa; phylum Chordata; class Cladistia; order Polypteriformes; family Polypteridae; genus Erpetoichthys; species Erpetoichthys calabaricus. The sequence goes on along the minus strand of NC_041401.2, from coordinate 133,461,244 downwards.
ATTCCCCACTCAGATACAGTGATATAAATACTCCTGAGTGGTGCAGTGAGAGTAATATGGAAAAAGATGATCTGC
>NC_041401.2:133373669-133453669 GCF_900747795.2 Erpetoichthys calabaricus | reverse complement strand
CCACAATATGTGCAGGTTTTTGTTCCAACCCAGTTCCTTAACGAGAACTCAATTATTGCTGATGAAGCACATATTGCTTATGTGACATTTTAATGCTTCATTTTAGTGGTCTCGCTTGTTAAGGTTCTCCAACCTTAATTGCTTATTTCAATCTTAAACTGCTGCATTCAGTGTTTTAATTGCTCCTTATTAGCAAGAAGATGTAAAAGACAAAGCAGCCAGCAGTTCTCCAGCTAGCTTTTTTCCAATTACATCTGTGTGTGTTCATCATGCACGGTTTGATTTAATAAAACACTTAATAGAAAAATGTGACAGACTGAAAATGATCTGTTTTAGGCTTCAAATCATTTGGATGATATCCTTGGAAAGGAAAAAAATCTACGCTATAAAAGCCTTACATTGCACAGACTAACAAGCCATAAAATGAAATAAGGTCTGAGATTGGCAATGATTGGTTTCTAATTAAGCAATTGGGTTGGAATGAAAACCTGTAGCCACTGCGGCTCACCAGGACCGACATTGCCTACCCCTGTTTTACATCTTATTGCTAATAAGGAGCAGTTAAAACACTGAATGCAGCAGTTTAAGATTGAAATAAGCAATTAAGGTTGGAGAACCTTAACAAGCGAGACCACTAAAATGAAGCATTAAAATGTCACTTAAGCAATATGTGCTTCATCAGCAATAATTGAGTTCTCGTTAAGGAACTGGGTTGGAACAAAAACTTGCACATACTGTGGCACTCCAGGACCGACGTTGCCTACCCCTGGCTTAGGGGAAGGCTACAAAAAGCTCTCTCAGAGGTTTAACCCTTTAACCGCCAACTCCCTAAATATTCCCCACGCCAGGCGAAATCTGAACAATTTTCGCTTTTTTTACTTTTTTTACATTTTTTTTACATTTTTTATATTTATTCAAGCAGTATTGACCACTAAATGTTGTGCAAGTTCTAGAAATGGGCAAACACATAATAAAACACAAAATGTACCTTTTCTCAGGCTTCTGGATTTATTGTCTACTACAAAACAGAACAGTCAAAAGTAATTCAAAAGTCAATAGTAGTTCAGTCAATCATAGTTTCATTCCCAGTATTTGAGTTTGCTGTGCCACAGGCCAAAGCAGGGAACTGCACAAAGTCCTGGATTGCTGGGACACTTTGAGCAGAAGGTCTTGACGTCTCTACGCTGACCCTTCTTTGAACAGACACGACAGCGTTTTTCTGAAAGTCCAAAGTCCTTACATTCATCTGGCAACACTGCTGAAATACTACTCATAGGATCCTCTTTGCCAGTGTATACACGAAATCTATAAATGTAACCTGAATTCTCAGCTAAGCAAAACATCTTGATACCAAACCGTGCCCTTTTCAATGGTAGATACTGTCGAAACTGTAAGCGGCCCTTCCACAACAATAAACTTTCATCAACTGCAACTGACGGTCCTGGCATGTAGGGCAACTGAAATGCTTCAAATAAATGATCAATCAAAGGACGTAGCTTGAACAAGCGGTCGCGGTTTGGATCTTTCTTATCTGGCTCATTTCTGTTGTCATTCAAATGAAAGAATTTCAGCAGCAAAGAGAATCGGTTACGTGTCATGACAGCTGCAAAAATAGGTGTTGCATACATAGACCAGTACATCTCAATATCTGGTTTTCTGATTATTCCCATCAACATCAAAATCCCAATGAATTTTTTCATTTCATTTTCATCAGTGTCAAACCAAGCACGAACACGGGAATGTGGAGGTAAATTGGGATTTTTCTCAATAAACTGTGCTGCATACAGATTTGTCTGATGAACAAAATGTCTGATCAAATCAGGTGACACAAACAGCTCATAAAACTGCTCAGCAGTGTAATTGTTTACATCAACAATAAAGCCACACGTTGCCTCAAACGGATGCAGAAAAGGTAGTTCACCTCGGGCAGCAGTCCAATTGAGATGCTGGGGATACACCCACTCATCGCCGTCATCCGATGCGTCTTCATTTACAGTATCATGCAGCACACGTTGCTGCTCATCATTGTCGCTAAAATCTTCTTCAGAGCTGCTATAATCATGATCAGAACTGTCCAAAATCGCCTGCAAAGCCTCACTTGAAGTCAGTTTACGTTTCGCCATATTCACAGCTGTCACTTCCGAATCACGTCACATGACCGGCCAAAACAACCACAGACTTGTCGAAATACAACGTAGTAATAATACCCACACCAAACCGTCAGTTATACTACTTGCCAGGCATTCATATAACCACAGGCAAATGTGCTGGATAATTCCGGCAGTATGGCGTTAGCAATAAAACAACAGTGCCGGATATATCCGGCAGAGGGCGGTTAAGGGGTTAAACTGTCAGTTTCAACTGTAAAGAATGTAATCAGGAAATGGAAAGCCACAGGCACAGTTGCTGTTAAACCCAGGTCTAGCAGGCCAAGAAAAATACAGGAACGGCATATGTGCAGGATTGTGAGAATGGTTACAGACAACCCACAGATCACCTCCAAAGACCTGCAAGAACATCTTGCTGCAGATGGTGTATCTGTACATCGTTCTACAATTCAGCGCAATTTGCACAAAGAACATCTGTATGGCAGGGTGATGAGAAAGAAGCCCTTTCTGCACTCACGCCACAGAGTCTTCAGTCTCTCCCTGTGCATTCCCTGTGCAGTGAGCGAGCAAGAGCACAAGCGAGCGAGAGAGCCCAAGCAGAAGTAAACATTTAGTTTACTATTACACTGTGCATTCTATGGTATAATTAACTATTTTTGTGCTTAAAAATCTTTAAAAATATATATATTTACATACAGTTTGTATGGTCCGGAACAGATTAATTGTATTTACATACAATCCTGAGGGTGAAATTACTCCAGGTCATGACCAAATCGGGTTGCAACCAGAGTTTTGGAATGAATTATGGTCGTGACCCGAGGTTCCACTGTATTCTAAAATGTTCAGATACATTTAATGTCATGAATGTAATGTAATCTGTGTGGCGATCAGTGCCTGTGTGCTCCTGTCGATGTAAGAGAAAGCCCATTTAAGAAGCATGTAGTAATTCACACACATCTCTCTATTACAAAAAAAAATCTTGGAAGGCTTGGAAGGAGACAATACGTGATTTTCTCGGAGACACTTTAACGTCCTGCAAGAGACACTTTAACGTCTTGTGAGACAATGTACAGGCTTTTAAATGATCAACGTGCAGCGTGACAAGCAGAACACGCAGCTCAGAAGCAGCAGCAGCAAGCCAGCAGCTGATCCAACTGCATCTCCTTAGCATGTGTTCAGCCCCCACCTTCACAATGCAAGTAGTAGAGACACAAAGTCGCTGGTGCATAGCGCACCCCTGAGGAGGGGGGCGGGGAGGTGGGCGAGCGAAGCGAGCAGGGGGTAAAGCCCGCTAGTAGAACACATAAATGCCTATGGCCTTCCATTTCCTGATTACATTCCTTACAGTTGAAACTGATAGTTTAAACCTCTGAGATAGCTTTTTGTAGCCTTCCCGTAAAACATGATACTGAAAAATCTTTCTTTTCAGATCTTTTGAGAGTTGCTTTGAGGATCCCATGCTGTCACTCTTCAGAGGAGAGTCAAAGGGAAGCACAACTTGCAATTGACCCCATTAAATACATTTTCTCATGATTGGACACACCTGTCTATGAAGTTCAAGGCTTAACGAGCTAATCCAACCAATTTGGTCAGCATTGAGCAGAGTTACATGCATTCAAATTAGCAAAATTACAAGGGTACCCAAATTTTTGCACAGCTAGTTTTTCACATTTGATTTTATTTCATACAAGTAAATACTGCTTCACTAAAAATCTTTGTTCGGAAAACACCCCAGTACTCAGATGTTCCTAGGAAATGAAAGACGTACCACTGTTATCTGTTATTTTTTGTTGAAAGTAGAGTAAATTATTATGCAGGCTGAGAGGGGTTCCCAAACCTTTTCATATGACTGTATATACCTTGAATTCTGTATGTAATATTGTACATTTATTTACAGTAAATTAAATTTAATCTGCCACAAATCTCTCTGTATGAGTTTAGCTGATTATACATTATCCATCCTTCCACCTAGTTTGGTAACATCTTAAAACTAAACCAGCTTACTGATTATATACTTGTCCAGTTCGTTAATGTATATTAAAAAGGGCAGCAGCTCCACCACTGACACCACTTTTAATATCACCTAATTCTTAAATGGTTCCCCTCACCATTCTTTGCTGCTGTGTTTGAGAAAAAAATCGTACCCACTTACAGACTGTGCCTTGAATTCCTACTTCAATTTTTTTCACTACCCTTTCATGTGGTACCTTAATAAATACTTCCTGAAAATCAAGAGATAAAATATCATAGGCACCTCTCTGATTGTATACTTAATGTTGCTTCCTTATAGATTCCAACATATTAGTGTGAAAAATGACTTACCTATTCTGAATCAATTTTGAGTACATGATAATATTTGATAGCCTTCCAGTCTTTATGAATTTCCCAAGTGTGCAGAGATATATTCCAAAAGTTGATAGATTTACTCACTAACTTCCTTAAGTAGAAATGTTATCTAGTCCTGAGACCTCATGTATAAAATATTGCTTAGATTCCATACTACATTTATGCTTATGCTCAAAAGGCAAAAACGGCATACACACCATATAAATTTGTCCATGTATCTGAGCATCCTCTTTACTACAAACCATGAAAGAACAGAGAGGAAAAACTTTAGGTATTACTGACTGAAATGGAGAATTGCAAAACCATTCTTTTTGTTGGTTTCTGTCTGGTCAGAAATAAAATTAAAAAAAAAAACAAGAGTAGGTGAGCAGAGTAACGAGAACAATTTCAGTGTACCATCAGGCAGTGCCCAGATTGTCATCAGTGCACAGCATGAATTGATGCAGGTTGTATGTGCAGAACTGCAAAATATTAAGAATATTTTTATTGAAGTTGAAATATTTGCCTAGTAAATGTCAATATTGTAATACTATTCTCTTTACATTCAATGTAAAACATCCAAACACCTTTGAACTGACATTGTGTTGATATTCTATAGTCCATGTTTCTAGAAAATGCTGTGCAGTACTGCACCAGCCATCACAATGTGACAGAACTTTGTTGGGCTATATGATAGTGTGCCACATGATAAGTCCAATCACTGCCATCTACCATTAATGAGCCAGTGGGTCAGTTCTGTCACTGATCGTTTGCAGGACTGTCACTCTTTATATCTCTTCTCTTGTGGTACCCAATATCACCTGAAAGAAAAATTATTTAGGTTCTCTGCAATGTACTAAACATATTTGCAATTTTTACACACAGCATAACCATGAAGACTGCTTCTCACATTATTATGTGATAAAATAAAGGAATCTTACACAATAACAGTAGTCTAACTCATTTAACACTAGAATTATCAAAGCCTATGAAAAAACATGTAAATCTGGCCCACCTTAAATCTGTTCGCACCTCTCCGTCAGCGTCCTTTGTTTTGTATAAGTGTCGATAAGTACAAGTAGCAAGCAGCCTACTATCCCACCCTCCCACCGCCGCAGAAATGGCAAAAAGCGCTCCCAACTCAAGCCTTAATTATCTGGGTGTCAGTTACGAGGAGCTGTATAGTGTAAATAATATATCGTTATTTGGAACACATGCATTTCATGTATGTTCCATGTCTACAAAGATCTATGTAAGTGTAGTATGATAGAAATGTTGAAAACATACCTAAAAGACAAACTTTTTTCATGTTTTAGTACTAACAACAAAATTTTGATATGAAGTGTATAAAGTGTGAAGACTGAAGTCCAAATATCAAATAAGTACTTTCACAAAAGGTACAACTATAACAAAACAAGTGTCGCTTTTATTCAAGACTATAACCGAAGAAAAAGAAATCGGGATAGAGTACTTCATTGTTATGACTGCTTTGGTAGTACAGCAGTGAGAACTACTGATTCATAATCAAGAGGTTGCAGGTTCAAGCCTTGCCGTGTTACAAAATAAACATTTTGAGTAGTGAGCTGGGGGGTATTTTTCGTACGTGGATTAGTCGTTTAGCCAGATGTAATTGTTGACGATTTGGCCTGATCCTAGATCTGTCGGTTTTTCGAAACACTTGCTGGAAGGGTTGTCATAGCAACACATCCTAATCCTCAAACCTGCTCGGAGCAGGTTTGTTCTACGTAAACAAGGATTAGTTTACACACGTAATCAGTGACGGTGCGTGGAAGTCATCCAGTCATGGCTTCGCCGTTCATGAATGAGCGACCAATTGATATTGGTGTGCAAATTATACAAAGAGAATTTCATATAGAGAGGGTTTTGCGCGATCGGCAAGATCCTTTATTGCTCCTGGAGGAAATTCTTTTCAAAAGATACCGTCTTTAGCCGAGGGGGAATATTGTACCTCAAAGATTTATTAGCACCTTATATTCGAAGTCAAACTAGGCGAAGTCGGGCTCTCACAACCACACAGACAGTATGCATTGCTTTGAGGTTTTTTACAAGCAGCACTTTTTTATAAACTGTAGGCAATGTGGAAAATCTAACTAAAAGCACAGTTTGTCAGGCAATTCATAAAGTCTGTTTGGCTCTGAAATATTTCCTTCAGGTTTTCATAGTGTTTCCTGGACACCTGCGTGTGCAGACAATAAAAGAGGCATTTCATGCCATTGCAGGTAGGTAATATACAGGCTAAAACACCCACAGTTCCATGAAGAATCTCAATCAGCCTAACATTCTCATTACCAGGATTTCCAAATGTGATTGGGGCACATGGGACTGATCAGAATGGAGTATGATCAAACATTATTTAGAAAATGTACCTCTCCTCCTGATGAATAATCAGACACAGTGTCTCCATCAAATATTTGACCTTCGTCAATATCTCGTTGGTCAGACACAGGTTCAAGGGATATGACATTCCCTGCAACTGACCCAACAAAAATGCGGCCGTTCTTTCGTCATTTTGTTACAGCGAAGACTTGCTGATCATGTTTTCTAGACTCAATATATATGGGCTTTTCACTCAGCGCGCGCATTCATCTCGGATGATTAGATCCAGCTAAACTAATCTAACACACCGCTGCGTTTGAAAAACCGACCTATCCCGGATGAGTGTCACCGGCATTAACTTATCCAAGATGAGGCACCTGATCTCGGATGATTTAAGCGACATACGAAAAATACCCCCCTGCTCTTATTGTTACTACTGTACAGTAAAAACAAACATTTGGAGTCTGTAAATGCCGGTGTAAATGTATGGTACTTGTAAAGGTTAGTGTTTTTTTTTATATAGTTTTATTCTCTCAGTCACGTTCATGCTCTCCCCAATCTGACACTGTTAGTTTTTAAATAAAGACATGCTACAACAGAGGTGAACTCGGATGAGGATGAGGGTTCTACATCAGAGAAAGAGAACAAGAGCCCTCCCTACAAGAAACATCCACTTACATATAAGAACAATGCAGCTGCACCAGGCATAAAGGCAAAAGATGGCACAGCCAGGATGCAGCAAGAAGTCGGGCGTCATGCTGCAAGTCATTCTGACCCACACCTGTCCTTCAAAGAAAAAGCATGGCTTACAGAGCTCACCAAGGTATCATGCAAAGCAGTTTGTGATTATGTTTCATGATGGTCCTTATATAAAAACATCTATATGTTACTTAAATAAATGCCACATCAAATGTTGTTTACCTATATTTATTTACTTATCATACGCACATGTACTTCGCCAGCATGCCTATGTCGATCAAACACTGGAAATACTGCAGTCTACTTGTGACTTTACGCTTTAGGAAGATAAGTAAGGAACTAGGATCAGTTAATTCCCCTCATATTGTTTGCCTATCTGGATGTTCCATAGGCTTCTCACCATACTTATATAAAAGCCAGTCATTCTAGGAAGCTCTGCAGTTTACTTGTAACTTTACGCTGTAGGAAGATACATAAATAAATCAAGGTAAATAATATTTGACCTGCCATCTTTCGCCTTTACTGCTGCAGCTGCGTTGTTCTTATATGTGAGTGGACGTTTTTTTGCGGAGAGTACATCTGTTCTCTTTCTCCGATGTAGAACCCTCGTCCTCATCTGAGTTCACTTCTGTTATCACACATATTTATTTGAAACCTAACAGTGTCAGATTGGGGCAAGAGCGAACACGACTGAGAGAATAAAACTGAATAAAAAAAAAAACACTAACCTTTACAAGTAGCATACATTTACACCAGCAGTTACAGACTCAAATCAAATGTATGTTTTTATTGTATAATAGTAACAATAAGAGCAGCTCACTACTGAAAACACTTATTTTGTGACACGGCAAGGCTCGAACCCACGAACTCTTGATTGTGAGGCAGTAGTTCTTACCACTTTACTACCAAAGCAGTCACAACAATGAGTTACACTAACCCGATTTCTTTTTCTTCGGTTATAGTCTTGAATAAAAGTGCACTTGTTTTGTTATATTTGTACCTTTTGTGAAAGTGCTTATTTGATATTTGGACTTCAGTCTTCACACATTATACACTTCATGTCAAAATTTTGTCATTAGTACTAAAACATAAAAAAAAAGTTTCTTTTAGGTATGTGTTCAACATTTCTGTCATGCTACACTTACATTGATGTTTGTAGACACTAAACACACATGAAATGCATGTGTTCCAAATAACAATATATTATTTACACTATACAGCTCCCGGTACCTGACTCCCAGATAATCAAGGCTTGAGTTGGGAGCACTTTTTGCCATTTCTACGTTGGTGGGGGGGTGGGATAGTAGGCTGCTTGCGCTTATCGACACATTTACAACACAAAAGACGTTGACGGAGAGATGTGAACGGATTTAAGGTTGGCTGGGTAGGTTTTGGTAATTCTAGTGTTAAGCATTACACATTAACTGTATATTAAAGTTAGCCACTGAGGGGCAAATCAGCCCATCTTGGTGCTGGGCCAAAGCATGGATAAACAGAGAGGGTTAGTGTCAGGAAAGGCATCTGGCTGTAAAATTTTAACCAAACAAATAATGACGGAATCAATCCAATCAGCTTCGAAAAATGCTAAGGCATGCTCCATAGGTGACATGCAGGTGTCTCACCTGACCCCTGGAGGAAGTGAGCAAAAGCTATTCGTACTGCTAAAGTACGAGGGATGTTTAATAATTTATCTACCTAAGTATGTAAAAAGTAACAAGCATGTTTAAAACAAGTCTAGGCATGTTGTGAAATGTCTAAAGGCTATTCATGTACAGTTGTGGCTTAGTGTGTGTCTAACATTCCAAGAGACAGGATGTCAGGAAAGTCCTTGTGCGAATCAAGCAGTCAGGGTACCATTGCCTAGCAGGTGAAGGTCTGTGAGACCCTCCAAGGAAATGTTCCCCATCATCCAGCATGACTGATTTGGCAGTAGGTCAGTGATAGTCTCATGTAGCCAGAATGGATGACAAAAGCGTTGATGCCATTGGTTGGCCCATATGTTCCCCAGCTGTCCTCGTGTAACATCCTGTCTCCTGCTATGGCACATATGGATGTGCTATTCTGGGGGGACCTAGACTACCTATGCAACCCAAATAGGCTGCAGGTACCGCCTCATGCTACCAGTAGTGACAAGGACACTAGCTGTGATGTTTAAACAAATGCTGCTTACTAGATGTTGCCACCCTCGGTGACCGCCTAGTTTGCCTAAATGGTAGATCTGGCCCTGCAAATATAAATTATACAAGCAAACACCAACTCAGATTTATTTGTATAGGTAGTTAAATTAATTATATTTTTAGGACCCACTTGATCAAAATTGCTTACATATTTTGTGTCATTTTTATCCTCCTACAGATATTGATGAATGCTTCAGAGGCTTTGCAGAATGTAAAAATGCTTCATGTATAAATACACTTGGATCATTTGCCTGCATCTGTCCAAGAGGATACCTAAGCAAGAATGGGGAATGTATAGGTACAAATAAATACATGCTTATTGTTTCTTTTAATTGTGAATATAGTAAATTAGAATGAGTCTTGGCCAAGTCTGGTGACCTCCTTTTTTATTATTAAATAACACACTGTTTCTGAAGTTTTGTGGTTAAATTCATCATTCTAGAAATATGAAAATTCTATATGCACAAGTTTCCACTAAATGTGATGTAAGTGCTATTTCTATTTTATTTTTGGTACACTGTAAATAAATGTTTTTTGTGATGCATATTCAACCTTAGTATAACTTACAGAATGCAAGAAAGATGCAATTTATTAATTATATAATAATTACATTTAGAACACTTTAATAAACATTCAGACTTGCAAAGAAAATGTTTTGGGAAACCTTGAGGGCAACGCCGTATAATTTTAAATGTTGTAAGGAAAAAAAAAAGTGTGTTAATAACACAAAAAGGAGTTTTGCCATGTTCGGTATAAGGCAGACTGGTCAAAATGGTAGTTGTTCCGTTTATGAGGCATTCTGGAAGGAAGACATGGGTCCAGGTGGACGGACCCCAGAAGTGACGTCAGAGAATGGAAGGTATCAGTTATTCTTTCTGCAGACAGAGGAGAAGAGAGATCATTATTACACAGTGCCACCTCATGTCTCAGCAGAGAATTACAATCACTCAAGTCCTTAGGCTCCCCCCAAGCACACAAGTATGACAGTAAGGCCAGATCCAATGGACTGGGTGACCTCAGACGCAAAGTAATGGACCCAAGATGTTTCATCGACATTGGCATGGAGAGATCTGTGATATTGGACTTTGAACTGAAAAGTCTGTAGGCCTAGGACCACCTCGTAACACGGGGCTTTGACTCCTTGTGCAGGGCCATCCAGTATAAAGTTGCATGGTTTGTCACTGGAGTAAATTTGTGTCCCAGGAGGTAGTACCTCAGCTAGTCAATAGCCCATTTAATCATGAGAGCATTTTTCTGTACCACTGCATACCTGGTTTCCCGATTCTGTAGTTTCCGGCTCAGGTACATTATGGGGTGTTCAACACCACTGATGCTTTGGCTCAGCACAACACCCAAAGTTGTATCCAAAGCATCAGTCTGCTAAATAAAAGGCAAAGAGAAATTAGTAAGAAATAAATAAGAGAAATTTAAAATTGGTGCTGAAGTGAGGGCCTGTTTCAAGATATGGAATGTGGCCTTTCTTTTGTCATCCCATGTCACCGTATTAGGAGCCTGTTTCTTTGTCAAATCCATTAGCGATGCTGCCCTTTCTGAGAAATGAGGAATAAACTGGTGTTAGTACCCTGCCAATCGTAAGAAGGCTTTGACCTACCTCTTTGTTTTCGGATTGGCCATTTCATTTGGGTTCAACTTTGGTACACTGTGAATGAATGGAACCTCTGCCCACCAAGTAGCCCAAATATTTTGGTTCTGTTAAACCAAAGTAACATTTCTTCTGCCTTATTCTCAATCCATCTTCCCTTAGTGTCAGAAGTATTGTATGCACCTGTTGTATATCATCCTCCCACGTTCTGGACTAGATGACAGTGCAATTGAGGTAGGCAGCACTATAGGTTTGGTGTGGACAAAGCACTCTGTCTGTCAGACGCTGGAAAGTCACTGGTGGCCAGTGCAAACCAAATGGGAGGACCCTATTTTGCCGTTGACCACTCAGGGTACTTAACGCGGTCTTCTCCTTAGTGGATTCTGACAATATCCTATTGTCATGTCAAAAGTTTTGAAGTACTGAGCACATCCACGTCACTCATGCCATTGGATAGGCATAACATTTTGAGACTTGATTTAACCGATGGAAATCATTGCTAAGGCGCAAAATTTCATCTGGTTTTGGGACAAGTACTATGGGACTGGACCAAAGACTAAAACTTTCCTCTATTACACCAAGGTCAACTTATGCTTGTTTGGCTTCCAGGAGGTGATACAGGCATTCTTTGACAACAACCCCTGGCTCCATAACAATATCATGCTCAATCAGGGAAGTTCTTCCTGGTTGCTCATTAACCAATTCTGGGACAATCCGGATTGCTCATTTGTTGTCCATTGTTGTTGGGGCATCAAATCTGAATTAAAATTAAGGCTATTATAGGCAAATAAGAAACAAGGTTGAGTGGAGAAGAAATCAGGATCCCTCTCCTTCCACTTATTCAACAAATTTATGTGGTAAAGTCCCTCTGCTTGTTGCCTATTCAGTTGTTAAACCAAATAATCAACAAGCCCTTCTCTGTTTAATTTCATAGGGGCCCTGCTATTGGGCCAACAATTTGGAGTGTGAAGTGGGAATGACAACCATGACCCAGTCTCCAGGACAGAACTCCCAAAGTGCACTGCCCTGGTCATAATATGGGCTGATTGCCATGTGCATTGTTTTCTTTTAGAATCAATCTAATTTTACCAAATCAGTCATGCAATTGCACAATATACTCCAGAATATTAGTGGAAGGGACTACCTCCTCTTCCTAGCTTTCTTTTAAAATATTCAAAATACACTGGGGTTGATGTCCATGTAATAATTCAAATGGTGAGAAGCCCGTGGAACATCCCGATAGGCAAACAATATGAGGGGAATTAACTGATCCTAGTTCCTTACTTATCTTCCTAAAGCGTAAAGTCACAAGTAGACTGCAAAATTTCCAGTGTTTGATTGACATAGGCATGCTGACAAAATACATGTTCATAAGATAAGTAAATAAATATAGGTAAACAACATTTGTTGTGGCTTTTATTTAAGTAACATATAAATGTTTTTTTATATAAAAACCATTAAAAAAACATAATCACAAACAGAACTTTACGCAAAGTTCTGCACCAGGCATAAAGGCGAAAGATGGCACCGTTTGGATGCAACAAGCGGTTGGGTGTCATCCTGCCACACACATGTCCTTCAATGAAACAGCAGGGCCGACAGAGCCAACACCCTACCGCTTGTTGCATCCAAACAGTGCCATCTTTCGCCTTTATGCCTGGTGCAGCTGCATTGTTCTTATGTGTGACTGGACATTTCTTGTGGGGAGGCCTTCTGTTCTCTTTCTCTGATGTAGAACCCTCATTCTCACCCCTGTTATACCATGTTGTTATTTGAAAACTAATAGTGTCAAATGGGGGGAGCATGAACGTGACTGAGACAATAAAACTAAATAAAAAAAAAAATAAGTACCATACATTTACACTGGCTGTTACAGACTCAAATCAAATGTATGTTTTTATTCTATAACAATAACAACAAGAGCAGTTCACTACTCAAAATGGTAAATGCAGGAAGGACCCAGAATTGAACCCGCAATCTGTTGATTTTGAAACAGCAGTTCTTTTCTCTGCACCAGCCAAGTGGTCGTGTTAGCATCATACCCTAACCTGATTTCTTTTTCTTCAGTTATATTCTTGGACAAAAGCGCACTTGTTTTGTTATAGCTGCACTTTTTTTGAAAGTGTTTATTTGATACTTGGACTTCATCAGACTTTTGTCATTAGTACTATAACATGAAAAATGTTTCTGTTTTAGCTATGTGTTCAACATTTCTTGCCTTGCATTTCCTGTCATCCTACATTTACACAGATCGTTGTAGACACAGGACACACATGAAATGCTTGTGTTCCAAATATCAATATATTATTTACCCTATACAATTCCAGTCACCTCACAATCAGATAAACAGCCTTGAGGTGGGAGAACTTTTTGTCCAACTGGAGCTGTGTCGGTGGGAGGGATGGGATAGCAGGCTGCTTGCTGCTTGTGCTGATTGACAGGTATTACTGTATCTAGGGTTCAGGGCTCTGTGGCACCCCCTGGTGGTTATGATATTTACAACAGCATACACAAAACTCCAAGGGGGAAGCCTGCTTGATTAACATCTTGTGTTATATCTGAATAGCATCACTAGGAGAAACAAGATGCACACAAAAACAGAGTACCAGCAGAATTACACACTTATTTGTGAAAGTTCTTTTTCCCTGTGCCTGATCCCTCTCTGATGATGATGAGATAAGAAGGCACTACATAAATGAGGATGGGCATTATGCATGATCATACATGCTACACAAATGTCCTGATTTCAAAGTTTGAAAATTTGGTGACCCTATAATTTACTATCAGAATGGTCAACTGGTGCAATAAATGTGGTCTATCACTTTTGTTATTCTCATTTTATGAAAATTAGTATCACCAGACATTCTCAAGCAAACAAGGAATTAGTTACAGTACAATAAGTTTTTCTGTTATTTATTAAGATTATGTTAATTGGCAATTGCAAATTGCCACTGTATATGAATATGGGGTGTGTGTATGCTTATGTGCATTTGTGAGTGAGAGTGGTCCCTGTGATGGACTAGAGTTCTGTTCACGCCTGTTTTCAGCCTTTATAGTGCCTACACAGCCCTCAAGCACGACTCAATGTTATATCCTACATACATATTCTCACTTGTTTATGTATTTATTGAGCTAAAACCCTTATTATCCATTTTATCCATGACATGACTTAAATGTTATTTGCTTTGTTTTTCTTATGCCACGACTATTACATTGTATTTGTTTTTTGTTTTTTTTTATAGTCGAGCATATTATTGGGCAATCATGCATATTCATGATTAATCACAGAAATCTTAACAATCAGTTTTGATGCTTTTCATGGAGGCTTATTCCAACCACTCAAAAAATGTGATTACTTTGTTTTGCAATAGGTGTTGTGTTATTTCATCACAGAATTTAATTACTTCTTAAAAAAAGATGGTGTAATTTTGCAATAGCATTACATTGTTTCACAATAATTATTGTGGTGTTCTGCAAAAACACTGGCACTGGATTGCCTATTTTTTGGAAGGTAACTCATTCTGTTTACCCTAGAGCTTTTTGTTAGGAAATGTGTTTTTGACAGTCCCTTCATCTTGGGTTTATATTTGGTACCATCTTTTGGAACTTAATGCTAAGGTACTACCAAGTTCATGACAATGTGAGATAAATAACATTGACCCCCTTTTTCTATCACCAATGTTTGTCCCCAAAGATTCGAGGTATGAATACTAGCCACAGCACCACCAGATCATTGTTTCAAAATCAATTCTATAACATATAACTGGATTGAAACTAAACATATACTTTATTCATAGATTTCTGTTGCTAGATTTCACACATCACACACTCTTCTGCTTGGGTGTACAATTGAGCTCTACAGAGGACCAGCATACTGTCCACCACAGTTGATTCTTATCTTACACCCAGGCTCCATGTGACACTAAAAAAATTGCAGATTAAATTTACCCCTACGTACAAGCAGGATAAAATGCACAGTATAAACCTATAACGTCTGGATTTGCTACCTGATTGTACTCTGCTTGCATTTGGAGGCTTAATGACATACTGACATGCTGACATCATCCTTGCAAATGAAGTAGAAGCAACTGAGAGTTTGTATTCAGTTGCGCTAGATAATTAAAAAATACATTATATTCTTTACACTAGAATCCCTGAAGCCTACGAAAAAATTCGTAATGCCTTCGCACCTCTTCATCAGCATCTTTTGTTTTGTAAATGTGTCGATCAGCACAAGCAGCAAACAGCCTGCTGTCCCATCCCCTGCCTTAACAGAGCTCAACTCGGGTAAAAAGTTCTCCCAACTCAAGCTAAGGCTCCTTATCTGCATGTGAGGTGCCTGGAGTCGTATAGGGTAAATAATACAGTATATCGTTATTTGGAATACATGCATTTCATGTGTGTTCCATGTCTACAAAGATTTGGGTAAGTGTAGGATGAAAGGAAATGAGAAGTAAGAAATGCTGAACATACCTAATGCAGAAACATTTTCTGTTATACTACTAATGACGTGATGTGAATAAAATGTGAAGACTTTAGTCCAAATATCAAATAAACACGTTATTCAAGAATATAACCAAAGAAAATAAATAATTTAATTTACATGTTGCTGTTAATGAGTTAAAAACCCAAGCTCAAATGTCAATCGACTGGAACTTTGTATGTGTTCTTGAATGGTGTAGAGGTAGGAACCACTGCCTCATAACCCAAAGGTCCCAGGTTCGAGACTGGGTGCTCTCTGCTTGGAGTAGTGAGCTTCTATTTTTATTATTACAATAATATAATAAAAACATACATTTGATTTGAGTCTGTAACACCCACTGTGAATTTTGGCTACTTGTAAAAGTTAGCACGTTTTTTTTATTATTCAGTTTTATTCTCTTAATGACATTCACATGGTATAACGAACTTGCCCCTCCCTGTCTGAGTTGATGGCAGTTACCTCCATTCTTTTCACAAGAGTAGCAATGACCACAGTAGATGCTGTGGCTGATACCTGCTCAGAACTATTTGTTGTACCAGCAATCAAAGATATGATGTCCCTAACTTGAAGTTCTTCCTGCATTGGACCCATATTCTGAGTGAATGACAACACTGAACATACCTTGTATTTACTGGTGTACACAGCAAGGAATATAAAGAAGTTCTGCTGGATTTCATTTCTATTGCACACCAAGCTAGTGTCCATTAATCTATTTGTGTCAATGGAGGCCAGATTTTTATAGCATCACCCTCATTTGAGTTCACCTCTGTTATAGCATGTCATTATTTGAAAACAGCAGTGTCAGATCGGGGATTGCATTAATGTGACTGAGAGAATAAAACTGAATAAAAAAAAAATGCTAACCTTTACAAGTACCATAAATGTACACCAGCTGTTACAGACTCAAATCAAATGTATGTTTTTATTGTATAACAGTAACAATAAGAGCAGCTTGCAACACAAAATGTTAATTCTGGGAAGTGGGCTGAATCAAACTGGCTACCTCCTGATTATGAGTCAGCGGTTCTTACCGCTGCACCACCCAAGTGGTTATGTCAGTGTCGTACCCTAACCCAATTTCTTTTTCTTTGGTTATATTCTTGAATAAAAGCGTACTTTTTCTGTTATATGTGTATCTTTTGTGAAAATGTTTGATATTTGGAATTCCGTCTTCACACATTATACACTTCATGTCAAAATTTTGTCATATAACGTGAAAACATAACATCCATCCATCCATTTTCCAACCCGCTGAATCTGAACACAGGGTCACGGGAGTCTGCTGGAGCCAATCCCAGCCAACACAGGGCACAAGGCAGGAACCAATCCCGGGCAGGGTGCCAACCCACCGCAGGACACACACAAACACACCCACACACCAAGCACACACTAGGGCCAATTTAGAATCGCCAATCCACCTAAACAGAATGTCTTTGGACTGTGGGAGGAAACCGGAGCGCCCGGAGGAAACCCACGCAGACAACATGCAAACTCCACACAGGGAGGTCCCGGGAAGCGAACCCAGGTACCCAGACCACCCAACTGCGAGGCAGCAGTGCTACCCACTGCGCCATCGTGCCGCCCATATATATATATATATATATATATATATATTTATATTATATACTCTATGTATATATTATAACTGTAACATGAAAAAAGTTTGTGTTTTAGGTATGTGTTCAACATTTCTTGCATTTCTCGCATTTGCTGTCATCCTACATAGACACGGAACACCCATGAAATACATGTGTTCCAAATAACAATATATTATTTACACTATACAACTCCAGGCACTTCACACCCAGATAAGCAAGACTTGAGCTGTAAGAATTTTTTCCCCCCCGAGTTGAGCTGTGGCGGTGGGGGGATGGGATAGCAGTCTGCTTGCTGCTTGTGCTGATCGACACATTTGCAAAACAAAAGACTTTAATGGAGAGGTGCAAAGGAATTTAAGGTGTTTTTTATAGGCTTCAGGGGTTCTAGTGTTAATAAATGTCAAATCATCTGTTAGCTTAGAACACCGATTCTTCAAAACTTTTAAGGAACATTGAAATATCTTCGTAATACATGTTTAATTATTCCATCCATCTATCCATCCAGTGTCGTACCAGTCCCAGCAAAACATATAGCGTGAGGCAGGAACAATCCCTGAACAGGACGCTAGTTCATTGCTACCGCTGTCCACCATGTCCACATGTTTAAATATTAACAGTATATATTATTTAAATGAAGTTAAATATGTATTTGTACAGTGGAACCTCTAGATACGAGTTTAATTCGTTCCAGAACTGAGCTTGTATAGCGAATTTCTCGTATCTAGAACAAACTTCCCCATTGAAAAAATGGAAATCCAGTTAATCCGTTCTGCGCCCCAAATATATTAACATAAAAATCAATTTTCCTAACAAATAACACTGATAAATTATATATACTGTAGTCTACCTTTAATAAATAACACTGGTAAATAATATAACTGATTATTAAAAGAATCAAAACAGGTGTCCAAAGTGCAGTAGAGCATTCAATAAATCTTTAAATAAATAATCCTTAAAACAGTTGTGAAGTGGAGGTTTAAAATACACAAGAATAACAATCCTTTAACACGAGGTTAAAACGTCAAAAGGATGCCGTGTTTAAAAAAACAGATGACAATCCCCGGTGCTTCTTCTCTGTTAGCGTCTCACCTGCGGGCTCTGCAACAGGCGAGACACTCTTAATGCAGCTGACCTTCTCTACACCGTCCTGCTTCAGCTGTTTGGCTCGCCTGTTCAGCTCACTGTTCAGCTACACGCGAGCCTGCACTCACTCGCCCGCCCGCCCGCCTGCCTGCCTCCCCCCCACCCCTCTCTCTCTCTCTCTCTCTCTCCTCTCTTTTCTTTTACTTTTTCTCCCCCTTAACCGGCTCGCGCTTCTCTATATATGCGGGGAGGACATGGCAGCTGCAGCCCATCAGCCACAGGAACAATCATGGATGTGGGCAGTTTCCCACCTGTGCACTTAAGTGAGAAACACAGACACCGCAGATCGCGGCTCGCAACTGCTACCACGCCCCCTTGCTAAACCGCGAGCTATACCCACAGCCTGGCTCGTGGCTCGTTACGCGAGCCAATGCTCGTATTTAGATCTGAATTTTTCGCTCATACTTTCCTCGTATTTTGAATTTCTCGTATACAGAGGTGATCGTATCTCGAGGTTCCACTGTATAATGTAATATATATATATATATATATATATATATACACCTTACTGAATTTCATCAATAAAATGATATCAAGAGCTCCAAGAAGATAGTGCCTGGAAATCTAAATCAACTTAGAAGCCAATCGTCATCATCTGTAAATACGCGCTCTCTTCTATTGAATTGAATTGAATTCCTTGTATGGTACAATGAGATTTCAATATGCAAATCCTCCATAAACTTATTTTCCTATAAAATGGTAAAATAACAACAATAATAATAATAATACGATAAAAAACAATGAAAAATATGCAATACGAAAGGATAAGTGGCTCAGGTTGTGCAATATTACAACTGTAATGCAAGTTTACAGTGAGGTAATTGTACAGACAGTTCTACCAGGAGCACTTGATTGACTGATTGAGTGCGTTTATAGCTCTTGCGATGAAACTGTTTGTGAACCGCGATGTCCATACAGGAAAGGCTGTGAAGTGTTTGCCAAATGACAGAAGCTCAAATAGACCTTGCCCATGGCTGAGGCACCGTATCCTAGGAGGTGTATGCCAATAATTCTCCCCGCACTTGACACAATGTACTGTAGAGCTTTCTGATCAGCTGCTGTATAGCTGTGATTCCACACTCAGATATAGTGGGTTAAAATACTCTGAGTGGTGCACTGAGAGTAACTATACTAAATAAGTTATGGCATTTGGAATAGTTTGGCCATTCCGTGCACCTTTATATGGTTGGCACACTGGTAGTGCTGCTGTTTTGCAGTAAGGAGACTGTGGAAAATTGTGGGTTCACTTCCCAGTTCCTCCCTGTGTGGATAGCGCTTTGAGTACTGAGAAAAGCGCTATAACAATGTAATGAATTATTATTATTATTATTACAAGTTGATTGATATGCGGTTAATTTTAGTGTAATTGATAAAGCCGAGTCAGAGATGTGAATCTAAAAAATAAAGGGAAACCACACAGGAACAGTAGCACTGCTTTGACACTGGTTGCCACCAGTTTACAAAACCAAGCCAAAAACTTTAATGGTTTGAGCGAACGTGAGAATGTGCATGGTTTTACGTCAAGTTTAGTTTCGCGATGTGAGTGTGGAAACAGGCGTACACAATATTTTTGTGTCTTCGCAATGTTTATACATGAGGCCCCTGGTGCTTTCCCGCTCTGAAGTGAATTTATAGCGTCTAGTAATTCTGATTGTGTCAGAAGTTTATCCAATTGCTCTGCACTTAGAGTATCTAGCTTTGGTATCCGTAATGTACCAAAAAACACATTAGACTGTGTCTTATGCTTTTTTACACTGAGTAGAATTTAAGAACTTATAGTAGTCTATAAATGTGCGCATTATATTTTTGTAGTCAATGATTTTATCTCTGTCTGTGTTGGTAATTACTAATATTACACTGCAAACTTCCTGCTTGTGGACTTGTTGAGTTAAGATCTTATTAGCCTTCTCTCCGTGTTCATAGTAATAATGTCATAATATAAAAATAAGTTGTTCCGTTTCTTTTTGTTGTCAAGAGGTTGACTTCTGATTGCAAAGCCCGTCTTTTCCTATAAAGTGCCTCATTTGGAAACCTGGCATGTTCTTGATCTATTCTCTTAATTTCACTGATTAACTCTGAGGGCTTCTTGGTTTCTGATTTATTTTTGTGGGAGAGATATAAGATAATCTGTCCTCTTCAATGTGCCTTCACAGTTTCTCAGAGTATTCCTGTAGAAACCTCTGAGGATGCATTTGTCTCTAAAAAAGAATTTGCCTGGATATACATTCTGTATAGTTTTTGTCAGCTAATAACAGGGGATTAAGAAGCCAGCTGCAAGATGAGTATGTGGGGGATAGTGATTTGAGTTCCATGATCAGAGGGCATGGTCAGAGATAACAATAGCATTGTACTTGCCAGATTTGATTGATTAATTTTTGTCTATAAAGGAATAATCAATTCTTGAGTAGCAATGATGTACTGGATTAAGAAAGTTCCATGGGTCTGATAAGTTATAATCAGTTAAAAGAAAGTGAGTTTTAAAGAATTCACTCTAAGTGTATGTAAACTTCTGACTTCAACTGTAATCTTGAATCCACTGAATCATTATATAGGGATCTAGAGAACATACAGGCTTGGACAGATTTGTGGCAAATGAAATTTAATGTACTGTAAGTAAATGTAAAGTATTACACATAGGAAATAAAAATATTAGGTTTAAATACTCAATCAGAGGTATGAAAATCGAAAGTACACCTTATGAAAAAGGATTTAGGAGTCATAGTGGACTCAACACTATCACCTTCCAGAGAGTGTTCAGAAGCCATTAAGAAAGTTAGCAGAATGTTTGGTTATATAGCACTACAGGGATGGCTTATGAGGAAAGATTGAAGGAGCTGAGCCTTTTCTGTTTAAGCAGAACAAGATTAAGAGGAGACATTATTGAAGTGTTTAAAATTCTGAAGGGAATTATTACAGTGGATCAAGGCTGTTATTTTAAAATGAGTTCATCAAGAACACGGGAACACAGTTGGAAACTTGTTAAGGGTCAATTTTGCACAAATATTAGGAAGTTTTTCTAGTGTGCTAGACAGCAGGACATTAGGGACTTTCAAAACTAAACTTGATGTTCATTTGGAAGAATTAAGTAGATAGGAATGGTGAGCTTTGTTGAGTTGAATGGCCTGTTCTCGTCTAGATTGTTCTAATGATTCATGTGCTTAATCTTTCTTTCACTAGCTTTCAATAGACCATCGGAACATGCATATGCACAATGACACTGATAGCAGCAGACAATATCTTTTTAAAATAATGCAAAGGTTATTTGAAAATAATGCCATTTTTTGCAAAGTAATGCATAAATTATGTTTATGAAATATCATAATAAAAAAAAATTCTGAATGGTGGGAATAAGCTTCCATATCCTTTCAATTTTCAGGTTTATTTTTATGTGAAATTTAAAAAATCTTTACATTTTTAATCTAATCAAATTTTGAACTTGAGAGAGTTTCAACCTTTTCTGGAAAGATCAAGCATAAGCAGGAACCAATATTGGATGGGGTACCATTAAATCATAGGGTACACACACACATTCACATTTACTTGTACTGGGCTAATTCTGAATCATCAGAGCAATTAGGCAGTGCGTCTTCTTGGTATGGGACATGGCCCCTAGCATTAATTATTTTGTCATTATTTGAAAAAGAAAGGTAAATTTAAAAAATTATAATTACTTTCTGTTTTAAATATTGATTGTATAGACACAGTATTTTAAAGTGAATACTCTCAATAGTATTTTTGGATAATTATCTTTTAACAGTATTTCCCCCATCCTCTTTGCAAATTTAAATTGGAACAGTGATGGATAACAGTTTTACAGTTTTTCCTCAGAGTCTGGATGGAGTTAAGAATAGTAATTCAGGCAAATCTTAACTTTTTTTTAATTACACAATTTTATTCAACTTGCCCTCTCTGTTTGTCTGGGTTACATTTTGCAATCAATTTTTACCCACTTTTACTGAACCGATTTCTTTCAAACTTTGCATCAGTTTTGACTTGGGATCTGTACATTATTTATGTCAAATTAAAAATTTTCATACCCTGATATTATATTGTTTAATACTTATATTATACATTTAGCCAACACGCATATGTATGAATTAGTGGTGTTGGTCAAGTGGTTAGCGTGTTGGACTTTCACTCAAACAGTCAAAAAGACCAATGTAAAAATTAATAAAAAAAAAAATCATTTTGATTAATTGATATTGAAGTTTTGTCAAATTTCTTCAATATGACAGTTAAGCACCATTGGTCAAGTGGTTAGCATGTTGGACGTTCAATGAAATGGTCAGAGGTTCAAGACCAATGTACCCAAACTAATTTTTTTTTTTAATTTTACCAATGCTTTATCATCTATATACAAATTTGGCAAAATACTTTTCAGTGATTTGGCAATATTGGCTCAATAGGTACAGTTTTACTAACTTTACTAAGAAACATTGAAGGTTCAATTCTCCAGCAGACAAAAACACATTTCCAGTACTTCACACATGTAAGGTTTCACCATGGTAAGGATTTTCTGAAATGAAAAATGAACATGAATGAATGTTACGTTTCACTTTAAGATCATAGGTATGATTCCACTCTCTCGCTAATGTCATTTCTGTAAAATCTCCTTTCCACCCATGTCAAAGTTTTTGTAACAAATCGAGGACTGTGTGGCAATAGGGTAGCTAAAAATATATAAAAAAAGAAAAGATTTTTAAGTGACATGGTTTTATTCAAAAATGTACTTAAAAGTTAAAAAAAATCTTTTTTTATGGAAGGAACATGACACAATACATACAACTTGATTAAAATATGTAGGATCATTTTCAGAGTTATTTTTTTTGGGGGGAATCCTTCTCCAATTATAACGATTATCCTACATACTTTAATCAAGTTTTATATGATGTGTCTTTTATTTCCATAGTTAAGCCAGTTAGAAATTTCACTTCCTTGAATCGATGCATTTTAATTGAATGAAATGAATTATTTTATGGGTACCCCACAATTTTATTTTTAATCACATATCACAAACAAAATCTTTTTACAAGTACTTTTTACTTTTTTTTAATTTTTTTTTTTTTACACTAAAACAATTTTTTACCATTATAAACACAAACATAGACTTCCTCAGTGTCAGTTTGCATAAACTGAAGATAAAACTGGGAAAACAGACTTACAAAAAAGATTTTTAACATATATTTCGAATTTTCCTACAACAAAAACTGTTAAAAGTTGTTTGACAGTTTTGATATTTGTTTGATATTAATTTAGCATACTTCATAAGCCCATTGAACTTTTCAGAAAATCATTTCCTAACTGAACAAATTTCAACTTCAAAGTTCTGGGTCAGAAAAATGTAAACAATGTTTAGAGCAAAAATATCCAACCTAAACAGCCATCATAGATAGATAGATAGATAGATAGATAGATAGATAGATAGATAGATAGATAGATAGATAGATAGATACTTTATTAATCTCAATGGGAAATTCACATTCTTCAGCAGCAGCATACTGATACAATAAATAATATTAAATTAAAGAATGATAATAATGCAGGTGAAAAACAGACAATAACTACGTATTGGAAGTCCGATGTATATAGGCTGAACAGGACCGGAGAAAGTACAGTCCCCTGTGGCGCTCCTGTGTTGCTGACCACAATGTCAGACGTGCAGTTCCCAAGACGCACATACTGAGGTCTGTCTTTAAGATAGTCCACGATCCATGCCACTAGGTATGAATCTAATCCCATCTCTGTCAGCTTGTCCCTAAAGAGCAGAGGTTGGATTGTGTTGAAGGCGCTAGAGAAGTCTAGAAGCATAATTCTTACAGCACCACTGCCTCAGTCCAAGTGAGAGAGGGATCGGTGTAGCATATAGATGATGGCATCCTCTGCCCCCACCTTCTCCTGATATGCAAACTGCAGAGGGTCAAGGGCGTGTTGAACCTGTGGCCTAAGGTGGTGAAGCAGCAGCCTCTCCATGGTCTTCATCACATGTGATGTCAGAGCAACAGGCCGAAAGTCATTCAGCTCACTAGGACGTGATACCTTTGGGACTGGGGTGATACAAGATGTTTTCCAAAGCCTCGGGACTCTCCCCTGTTCCAGGCTCAGGTTAAGGATGCGCTGTAGAGGACCCCCCAGCTCCGATGCACAGACCTTCAGCAGTCGTGGCTTTGATCATTGTTTAATAACAGAATTTCCATAGTGACATACAATGGCCTTCATGTAAAAAATGTTATTATACAAGTGATAATTCTATTTTTTACCATTTTTGTACAGCCAGGAGTATCTGGTCTCCTTGGTCTCCGTGGTCTGTTTGCTCAGTGACATGCGGCACACAAAACCAAATGAGGTTCCGGATCTGCACTCATCCTGAGAATGGCATGAACTGCCTTGGGCCTACTGCTGAACTTAAACCTTGTCCTAATCTACAGCAATGTCCAGGTAGGTTGACATTTAACTGTAGTTGAGGTAATGTGAATAATTAGAGTTAATCTAGGACAGTACATTTAAATTATGAAGTATTAAAATGAACATTATATGAGATAAAAATTATAAAGATATAGTATCCACGAGTGCCTACATTGCATATTTCAAGCAATAGGGAACCTGGATGGTGGAAAATATAATGGAGTGTGCATGTGGATCTGCTTGAATATGTACATTTGTAGTGCACTTTCTACATAGAACATATATTGAATTTTCTGTCAGTTTGTTAGACTACTGTATGGCTGATTCAATTTGTCACTTCTTGACTGTTTGTATCCAGTGTCCAGCAAATAAACAGAAGTTCAAACTACTTAAACTTTCAGGCCCTTTTTTTTTATAATGTATGAGTACAGTAAATCCTTGCTACCTGTGGATTCCTTCCCCATGGATAATCTTATCAACTTTCAAAAAATGTAACTCATGATCTAATTGCACAGACTCATTGACAAGGTCCTTATTATGGGCCACGTGATGGGGCGGTAGCGGACATCAGGTAGTTGTATTCAGTCATGCGCAGCAGAAGAAAAAAATCTGAAAGGCATAACTAATGTAAGCAACAAGTGAGAAATAACTTAAGCTGCCTGTCAAATTATATACAGGGTATAAGGAGGACAGAAATGTAAACTGATGACTTAAGAAAGGACTGATCTTAAAGACAATGTAACTAAGAGACTGATCCGGCATCTTGGCAAAGCACTAGCCTAACCAATCACTGGAATAGCAAAATTCTGTTTTAGACTGAACACAATGGATGCGTCATTTAAACCTTGGTCGAGCTTTATGTTCATCTAAACAAGGGATGGGCAACTATTTTTTATGGGAAGGTGGGGCACATGAGAAAAAACAGTTTGTTGAAGACAGCTGAACACATTCTGTCAACTGTTACATTACAGTAAACATATTTTTTTCACCATAATTAAATTAATATAGACCACATATTCACAGATTTTGTTTGAATTTATTGAGCCATGGAATATACACATTATATGATGCTTTCTAACCCAATCTACAATTCCTGATTGTGTAAATCAAGATAAACAAAATAAGAAACAAATTTTGCTGCATTCATCACTGATAACATATTTGTGGGAAGAATTAAGTCCTTGATGAGCTTCAATTATTGCACTGAAGTCAGGCATAATTCCTGATGTTGTTATTTGCAGTACAGCAGTCAGATGGCCATCACTAAGAGAAGATCTGTACCTGGATTTATTGAATTATTGAGAGTGTCTGTTCACATGTGCATGTTGATTCAAAGAGGACAAGCATTCTCTAAGCTAGTCTTCTCAAGTGTGGGAAATTCTCCTTTTTGAGAGAACTGTAGAATGTCAGTAATGGCACTGGCTTGAAGCGTTCTGCCATTGACACATCAGACTGCAGGTCTACAAGTTCAAGTTGTATCTCACTTAGGGCACTGTCCACATCACATTTAAAAGGTGATGAAATGGCGAACATTTCAATTTCCAATGCTTTGAAGTCTTCAAATCACTTGGAAAACTTACCATGCAGTGTCCAGAACATGGCTGCTTATTCGTTAAGCCAATCAACAGATAGATTCCTCACTCTCAGTGTTGGAAGGTGTTCCTTCAGGTGTTCCTCTCTAGTTGCTGTGAGAGACGCAGCAGCATCCTAATGAAAGCCTTGACTAGGCTGTGCATATCATGTGCACAGAAACCTTTGTCTTGCAATTTTGTATTCAGTTCATTCATAAATACAGTTACATCAACTGCAAATGCTAAATCTGATAGCCACTCAGTGCTGCTTAGTTCAGGGATAGGTTTCCATTCATTAGACAAGACCCAGACCTGTTTGAGCACTTTGCCCAAGCTTAACCAACTGATAACTGTTTGGTAGCTCCTCCAACAGTGTGACAAACTGTCTGTGATATAATACCCTAGCCCTGGTAAAATTTACAATATTTATTACAACATCAACCACATGATAAATTTTTAGCACTGATTTACATAGCACTTCTTGGTGAGTAATAAAATGTTAAAATATACATTTTTGGGGTAGGTTAATCTTGGCCACTTTTTCCTGCATCATGTTTACCTGTCAGATTAGGAGAACCATCAGATGTCACACCAACTAACTTTTGCATGCACATACTGACTTCAGTATATATATCCTTACCAGTTATTATCCCTTTTCACTGACTGCAAAGAAGTCAGTTCCTCTGTCATTTCAAAGTCTTTGGTTATTCCTTTCACAAAAATCAACAGCTGCGCTGTGTCATGTACATCATAGTTCTCACCCAAAGCCAAGGAGAAGTTGACATTTTTCACATTGTACTTCAGCTGTACTACCAGGTTCTCTGCAATTTCCTCAATCCATCTTGTAACCATTTTCCGCAAGAGGGACAGATGTTCAAATGTATCCTTCTTTTGGGCAGAGAATTGCTGCAGACTCCTATATGCACTCTTTAATAAATTCTCCACCACAAAAAGTTTTCTACTTTTGGCAATTTTGTGAGCTAATATATATAGCTGTAACTTCATTTGCTCTATGAAGCTTTGTAAAAATATTCTCCATTTTTGCAGTTTAGTTAACAATTCCTCTGCAGTCCTCAACTTCTCTTCAGATAATTTTCTGTATTTTTGGTTTGCTTGGTCTTGAAGTGACAGTTCAAGTTGTAGTCCTTGAATGCAGCGATGTGCCTTTTGCATACCAAACAGATTGCTTTACCAGTAACCTCTGTGAAAAAACATGTAGGAGTCCAGGATTTGTTGAATAATCTGTTTATTGCACAACTTTTCATTTTTTACCCCTCATTTTTTGTTGTGTCTTTGCACCAAATGCAGACAGGAAGCAGATTAACAACAAGTGTCATCTTTCTTTATTCAATATAACGATCAATTTCTGTAGAACCCCCTGATGCAATCTACTGCAGTTTTATCTTTTTTATATCTTTTATATCCTATTCCTTTCTGATGCAATCTCCCACAATTTCCCATACATAACAATTTTGATCTGCATCTGCACAATCACATCTAGCTATGATACAGACTGACATGCCCAGGCAAGAGCTTGCCGTCTGCACCTTCCACGGGCCAGACAGAACCAGACCATGGGCCACATTCAGCCCGCCGGCTATACAGTGCCCAGGTCTGATCTAAACACACCCACAGATTCTCTACTGCTACAGCTGTAGGAATGGCACGAGCAGAATCAGAAGCAGCCAAAACACAAATATCATTTGCAACTAAAGAGATGAAGATAAAACTAGAGAAAGCACATTTGGAAGCTTCCTTGGATGCACTGAACTTAAAGAAAATGACTTCAGCAGCTTTAGAAGAAACTCTGGAGAACAATGATGAAGAAATCAGTCAAAATCTTGACAGCCAACTAGACTTTGAGCCTGATAAGTACATGCAGTGCACAAGAGAATATATACAAGCACATTCAAAACCAAATAACAGCCATCCAGTGTCACCAGAACTAAGACTTGCATCTCTACAAGACATTCAGCAGCCATCAACTGCACTACAAAAAATGGACAGAATGCTTTTTCAATATTCTCAACAGTGTAACATCATCATCAAGAAGCTCTTTGACACAAGAAATGCCCCATGATCCACTTTAACAGGACAGCAGGATGTGTATCAGTCAGCACAGTTCTATCTTAAAAGAAGGAATCCATCTTTAAAGGAAGAGCACTATGATTGCAACAGTCCACCTGCGCTGTCATTAGTCATGCACCATCAAGCTGATACAGGACATACTCAAGCAGGAAAGGGCCAAAATATGATTTTTGGTTTATATCTCAAAGTGAAATTGATAATCCTGGGACTATTACAGTTTGACAATCACCCTGAAAACTACAGAGCTTGGCAAGCATCATTTGGTATACATTGCTACAGACTTGCACTTAACAGAAAGAGAAGAAATCAACCTCTTCATGAAATGGCTTAGCAATGAGTCAGCTGGGCATATGAAACATGTAAGAGCTGTGCACATAAATGAGGGCTTATAATGGCATGGCAAATACTTGATTAGTGCTATAGGGCTGCAGAGACTCATTGTGTAAAAGAGTAGACAGCTTGGGCAAAGTCAGTAATAAAGAGCAGAGGCTCTGAGAGTTAGAAGACCTACTAATGGAGCTTCAAGCTGTTTAAGGTAGAGGGTAATTTCCTGGAACTTGTTTACCTACATGCAGATCAAGAAATACGTACTATTGTGCAAATATTATTTTCAAACTGCACGAAAGATGGATATTACAGGGATCTAAATATAAAGAGGAGCATGATGTGCATTTTACTCCCATTCTCATTCTTTGGAAACTTTGTTTACCAGCAAGCAAGGATGCCTAATGATCCATGTTTCTTCGTACTCCCTTCCATATCCAACTCCTGCAATTGAGTGACTTCATTCCAGGTATGTCAACCACAAAACATGTGTGTCAGTTCACAAGACAAATGTTTCAACAGCTGCTGCCTCACAGATGTTACATGTGCAAAGATTGTAAATACATCAAAGGTGAGCTGATACATAACATACCTCACCTTCTGCACTAGTGTCCATGGGTTCAGAGTAAAATCCTTTGAAGAGCGAAAAGCCTTTCTGAAACAAAATGGCATCTGCTTTAGTTGCCTCGCCTCTGCTTCACGCCTTACTAAAAAATGTTAGATATGCTGAATATAACAGTAACAGTCATCTTTCAACCCTTCACCTTAGACCTGCTCCTTGGTCCTTGAAAGTATCTATACCCTCAGACAAGCATGGTGGGGAGGAAGACAATGACACCACAGCATTCGTTGTGACAACAAAATGTACAGAGGTTTGTGGTGAGGACTTCAAGCTCTTGCTCGAAGATTTGTTTAATAAGAGTTTACCTTGCGGGCCAATGAGACAAAGCTGTAAAGCTCTATGCTATTCTTGATTATCAAAGCAAATTGGTCATTGATAAGGTTAGAGTTTTTCAGTCTTTTGGCATGTGATACCTCAGCTCTCTTTACTCACTGAAAACATGTACAAATGTTAATATTGCCATGGGAAGAAGAGCACATGGCTTCCATGTGGAGTCTATAGATGGACATGTTATAATTTCACTACCAAACTCATGAAGTTGACCTTCATCATGCACATCTAAAAATCGCTTCCAAATGTAATACTGATTATCTGATTCTTATGCTGTTTGACAGGAACATTATAAGAATCCATAAAGTGTGAAAACAGATCAATAGACCTTAAGACTCTCCTTATGCTAAAAAAATTGGACTTAGGGTGGGTTATTTTGAGCAGTGTCTGCCTGGGAATTGTGTATTCTACACTAACATCCTACAAAATGGCCGTCATTCTTGCTTCAAGTCATGCCCCAACTACTATGCTGTAAAAGAGAGACACACCGTCATATCTACAAAGGAAATTATGAAACGTTTTCTCATCTGAGGATCATTGCCATTGGCCTAAAGAACCTCAATTTTAGTGCCAATAAGCTCTGAAGGAGGATACATTTACTTTCCGGGTTTCAACTGAAGTAGATCTTTCACACTATGTGGAATTCTATCAACCATAAACAGCAAATAGGACCCCTTAGGATTTATATTTCCTATAAATACGGGATATAGTACCTATATAGTACCTTGGTTTTACAAGGTAAATCTTCACAGAAGATGTCCACTGGGGATCATGCAACACTCAGTGGAGTATGGAAGTGTTCTAGGAGTGCTTCCTGACCGTACCCTGCAATTACTCTGTTTTCACAAGTTAGCCTCAAACATTTCTTACCAAATCCTCAGCATACCTTTCTTGCTTGTTGGTGTTACATATGGATTGTTCAGGTTGGAAGAATTGCCCAGGTTCTTCACATTCAAGCTCAGTAAAGAAAGCCCAGAGCACTTTAATGGAATGCAGATGGAGGCAGATAACTCTGGAGCAGTTTCAATTGTCAATCAATTGAATGCCTTTATAATGGATCAAAATGCCATTGTAATAAGGCAAAATTTACACAGAAAAAGATTTGCAGATCCTCCCTGTATATTGTAGAAGATTGAGTAATCATAAAAGACTGAAACCCATCTTTGTTCTGTAAAACAACGAAAGACAAAAAGATGAGTGAATGGAAGGTTCTTATATTATGGTGGCAGGAAGCTAGAAGTGAGGACATCAGAACAGGACAGAAGTGTTGAAAAAATGAGTTATTCTTCTGTAGGTCTGTGGGAAGAAAAGAAAGACATTAATACTCATTTCTAACCCTAATCTATCGTTTCATCGCCCTGAATTGGACCTTTTGGTTGACCCCTAAGTGCATGTGTGTGATAAGAACTTCCCCTCAGCCCAAACCCATTGAGTCTAGAGTCCTGAACTGAGAGGTCGTTGATAAGAGAAATGGCATCGGCATTAGCTAGCAGGGAACCTCGGCAATAAATGACTTTGAATCTATGGGGCTGAAGGTCTAAAAATCACAGTGTGACCCATGGGTTTGAATCCTTGTGCACAGCCATCCACTGCAAGGCAGCATGGTTACTGACCAAGGTGAACTCACGGCCAAGTAGGTAGAACCTCAGTCATGTCACGGCCCATTTAATTGTCAGTACTTCTCGTTCCACCGCCACATAACTAGTCTCTCGGTCTAGCAGTTTCAGGCTCAGGAGCATTATGAGGTGTTCAACACCATCAACACTTGGCTAAACATGGCACTAAGTCCTGTGTCTGAAGCGTCAGTCTGGAGAATAAAAGAAGAAAAATTAGGAGTTTTCAAAAACAGGTACTGACGCAAGTGTGTGATTTAAATCACAAAATGCAGCATCAGCCTCATCATCCCATACCACATTATAAGGAGCCCATTTCTTTGTCAAATAAGACAAGGGTGCCGCTATCTCAGAAAAACCGACCCCAACCTACTAGGTAGCCTAAGTATTTGGCCTCAGATAATCCCAAAAAAATTTCTTAGGTTTATTTTAAGGCCAACTTTACCGAGTGTTAGGAGGACAGCTTTGACCATGAGTAAGTGATCCTCCCATGTGTTGGAATAGATGACAATGTCAACTAGGCAGGTGGCACAATAGGAAATGTGGGGCCGGAGCACTCTATCCACCAGACATTGGAACGTTTCTGGAGCCCTGTGCAGACCAAATGGAAGGACTGTACAGTGCCAGTGGTCGCTAGGGCTGCTAAATGCAGTCTTTTCCTTTGCAGAGTCCATAAGGGAATGTGCCAGTACCCTTTTGTTTAATGTTAGCATGGTCAAATATTTAACATCATCTAGCTGCTCGAGTAGTTTGTCTGCTCGGGGCATTGGATATGCATCAAACTTAAATACCTGATTAAGACATCAGAAGTCATTATAGAACCTTCAACTCCCATCAGGCTTAGGGACCAAGACATTAAGGCTGGACCATGGGCTGTGCTTTGCTTCAATCACGGCCAGTTCTGACATATGTTTGATCTCTAATTCTGCTTCTGCTATCTTTGCTTCAGGAAGTCGTTAAGGACGTTCCCAGACAATTACACCCAGGTCAGTGATTGTATCATGTTCAGTCAGAGAAGTTCGACTTGGTTGTTCGCTAACAGACAGGATCACTGTTTCCAGTTCCTATCATTGATAGGCAGTAAAATTAGGGCCAAGATTGAGGAGGTGTTTTTGAATGAAGAAAGAACGGGCCTGTCTGGAGGAAGGATCTGCATCCTTATTCTTCCACAGTTTCAGCAGGTTGACTTGATATACCTATTCGCTCAGCAGACAATTTGGTTGTTTTACCGAATAATATGTAAATATGTAACATATTTACTAAAATATGAAAAACGTTTCTGTTTTAACTATGTGTTTACACAGATTATTGTAGAAATGGAACACACATAAAATGCATGTGTTCCAAATAACTATCTATTTCCATTCTGAAACTCCAGCACTTCATTCCCAGATAATCAAGGCTGGAACTGGAAGAACTTTGTGCTCGTTCTGTGGCAGTGGGGGGATGGAATAGTAGGCTGCTTGCTGCTTGTCTTGATCGGCACATTTACAAGACAAAAGACGCTGATGGAGAAGTGCAAAGGGATTTAAGGTGGGCCAGATTAACTGTTTTTTTCGTAGGCCTTTGTAATTATAGTGTTAATCTCGTATGGGTCTTGCCAGTGTGCCAATAATTTGGATTGAGAGGTAGAAACAAAAACCATAACACGATCCCCTGGGAGAAACTCCTGGAGGATTGTGTTTCAGTTGTAGTGTCAGACCTGTGCTAATTGAGCTTTGTCCATATTAACTTTTAGAATAGGTAGAATTTTATCAAATCTATCTTGTAACTCCACAATATATTCCAAAATGTTCATGGAGGGGAGGGCCTCTTTTTCCCATCCTTCTTTTAACAACAACAACAACAACATTTATTTATACAGTAATCCCTCGCTATATCGCGCTTCGCCTTTCGCGGCTTCACTCCATCGCGGATTTTATATGTAAGCATATTTAAATATATATCGCGGATTTTTCGCTGCTTCGCGGGTTTCTGAGGACAATGGGTCTTTTAATTTCTGGTACATGCTTCCTCAGTTGGTTTGCCCAGTTGATTTCATACAAGGGACGCTATTGGCAGATGGCTGAGAAGCTACCCAACTTACTTTTCTTTCTCTCTCTCTTGCGCTGACTAACTGTGATCCTGACGTAGGGGGTGTGAGCAGGGAGGCTGTTCGCACACCTAGACGATACGGACGCTCGTCTAAAAATGCTGAAGGATTATCTTCACGTTGCTACCTTCTGTGTGCAGCTTTTAAGTATGCTGCACGGTGCTTCGCATACTTAAAAGCTCAAAGGGCACGTATTGATTTTTTTTATCTGTCTCTCTCTCTCTCTCTCTCCCTGTGCTCCTGACGGAGGGGGTGTGAGCTGCCGCCTTCAACAGCTTTGTGCCGCGGTGCTTCGCATACTTACAAGCCAAACAGCCCTATTGATTTCTTTGCTCCTTTGAAGAGGAAGATATGTTTGCATTCTTTTAATTGTGAGATTGAATCTCTGTCTTGTCATGGAGCACAGTTTAAACTTTTGAAAAAGAGACAAATGTTTGTTTGCAGTGTTTGAATAACGTTCCTGTCTCTCTACAACCTCCTGTGTTTCTGCGCAAATCTGTGACCCAAGCATGACAATATAAAAATAACCATATAAACATATGGTTTCTACTTCGCGGATTTTCTTATTTCGCGGGTGGCTCTGGAATGCAACCCCCGCGATGGAGGAGGGATTACTGTATAGCACATTTTCATACAAAAAGTAGCTCAAAGTGCTTTACATAATGAAGAAAAGAAAAATAAAAGACAAAATAAGAAAGTAAAATAAGACAACATTAGTTAACATAGAAAAGGAGTAAGGTCCGATGGCCAGGGTGGACAGAAAAAACAAAAAAAAACTCCAAAAAGCTGGAGAAAAAAATAAAATCTGTAGGTGTTCCAGGCCATGAGACCGCCCAGTCCCCTCTGGGCATTCTACCTAACATAAACGAAATAGTCCTCTTTTTAGTTAGGGTTCTCATGGAGTCACTTGATGCTGATGGTCATACAGACTTCTGGCTTTTAATCCATCCATCATTGTTGGAACATCATGGTGCTTTGGGTAGATGGTGGTGGCACAAGCCACCACCAAAAGGACACTGGAAAAGGAAACAGAAGAGAGAGTAGGGGTTAGTACAGATTTTACAGCCACCATGAATAGTTATTATAATGAATTGGATATACATAGTATCAGGATTTAAATTACAGTGAAGTTATGAGAAGGCCATGTTAAAGTAATGTGTTTTCAGTAGTTTTTCAAAGTGCTCCACTGTATTAGCCTGGCAAATTCCTACTGGCAGGCTATTCCAGATTTTAGGTGCATAACAGCAGAAGGCCGCCTCACCACTTCTTTTAAGTTTTGCTCTTGGAATTCTAAGGAGACACATTTGAGGATCTGATGGTACGATTTGGAATATAACGTGTCAGACATTCCGATATATAAGATGGGGCGAGATTATTTAAGGCTTTATAAACCATAAGCAGAATTTTAAAGTCAATCCTGAATGACACAGGTAACCATTGTAGTGACATCAAAACTGGAGAGATGTGCTCGGATTTTCTTTTCCTTGTTAGGATTCTAGCAGCTGCATAAGATATCCAATATGCCCTGGAGTTGTTCCCCATATAATGTTTCGAAAGGGGAAAATCCGGATAAGGCTTGGGGAACTTCCCAATAGGCAAACAGAATGAGGGGATGTAATTGGTCCCAATTTTTTCCATCCTCGTTGACCACCTTAAGTAACATCTGTTTAAGAGTTTGATTAAACCTCTCTATGAATCCATCAGTTTGCGGATAGTAGACAGAAGTTCTTAGATGAGCATAGGGGTTTCCGCTACATCACACTAAGTAGCGACATGAGATCTTATCGCTGGTAATAAACATGGTGTGAGGTCAGCTGAGTTTGAGTCTTCCCTGTCTATTACTAGGCCCAACTTATCTACAGGAGTGGTTTTATTTATAATGCTTTTACTATCAGACCAGTCCTGCCCCAAGAAAACAGCAAATGGTGGGTTAAGTAGAACAGCCACCAATAGTTTTTTTCAAGGCGACCTCATAACTTATCATACAGGAGGCAGACCTATACAATTGAGTTTCCCCATGTATACAGGTTAGACTGGACTTGCCTTTCAACCATTGTCGCAGTAGAATGAACTGGCAGCCAACAATGGAAATGTTACTCCCAGGATCAAACATGGTGGTTACCATATGTCCATTTACCAATAGCACTCCTGTGTAAGGTAGAGATAAAGGGTTAGTTAGAGTACAATACCTTTGTCCCTTGATCCAGGCACAGTCCATCAGCTCACTCAGTTAGGGGCAGCGGGGAAGGTTAGGTTGTATTTGCCAGCTCCGTGGTGCGGTGGGCGGGCTCAGAAGGTGCAACACGTCCCTATTGGGATAAGTGAGGAGACCATTATGCCCTCTCCAATTTATACACCACTCAATGGCATTCGAAGACCTCTATTAAGGCATCCATATTTTTTTATGGTTGTTTGTGCACCTGCAGGGCAAGGTAGTTGGGATGGGCATTAAAAGAGTCTCACAGGCCAGTTGCTCCACTACATGCCAGACATCTTTTATGTCTGGACATAGCCAGCTCCCTGTCTTCCTCCATATCTCGAAGGCTTGTGCCCTGGTCAGCTGCTCAGGGTCAAATTTCCAGAGGCTCCATTCTCTCACCTGCTGATCTGCCATGATGCCATAGCATTTGAGATCCTTGGCCTTGAGGATGCCATAATTAGCAGCCAGCTCCTCAGGGAGGTCATAATAAGCCCGCTGCACATCTCCCTTCAGATATGGCGGCAATATGTTTGCCCAATCCTCCAGTGCCTAGAAATACCTAGTGGCAGTGTGTTCAAAAATTAGAAAATAAGTTTCTATGTTATCCGTTTTTGTGAGCAGATGTGTTGTGGCAGAAACACGCTGCTCAAAGAAGGCACATGGAGTCTCAGGAAGGCAGCAGAATCAAGCTTTATTGCATGATGCATGCACAGACTCAAATCAAGTGAAATGAGCCATTCGCAAATTCAGTGAGCTTGTATTTATTACAATTCTTATCACTTATGCAAAATACTCTCCTCCTTCAAGTTCTTTCAATCATTACCTTATGTCCAAACTCAGCAAAACTTAATGTCCATCACTTGAGCGAAACTGCCATCATTACTTCATACCTTATGAAGGTGTCTAAAACTTATTCATTGATAACAATAACACAACTTAAGTCAAAACCAGGACGACCCACATATGAGACACTGTGCTGTTCAAATGAACGTTATTTAACATCCAAGCATCTCTCAAGGTGGAAGTTTTAAGCAGCTGCATTTCTAAAACCCTCTTTAAGTACACAGTGTCCTTGAGTAAAGTTTTTGAACTTAGCAACAAGATATTGGTGGTTTGCTGCTGAAAAGAGAAAAACAGAGGGCAGCTCTGGACAGCAGGTGGGCGCACGGGCCCAGCCTGCCCCTTGTCAGGAGGTCCGGACCTCTGTCTCCGGATCCTCCTCCTTACACTCTGGGACACAATGATGGTCTGGGTCTCCTTATGGGATAAAGAGAGAACCTGTGCCGTCTGTATCCCTGTGGACTTCAGCGAGGCTGCCGCCGGCTTTTGGAGCAATATGTTTTGGCAACCAGCACTCACCAGCCGGTTCCTCACACACCCCCACACCGGACTCGCGGCTATGGCATGATTGGCCACTCACCCCAGATCCACTGTAGGAGGCTTGGCTACTTGGTGACCGGAATGAAACGATACCGGCCCCACTTCACTCAGCCCTCCTTTTTTATGTTCAGTACAGGTCCCACTTACCTGGAAAATTCAGTGCCGCTCCGCTCCACCCACTCCCATAGAGTTTTCAGAGGCACAATCGGCTTCTCCTCCAGCTTCTGGATGGTCTCCCGGAGGCCGCGGATCACCTGCAAAAGCCCTTGATGTTGAAAGACCTCCTCCAGCTCTCGTACAGCTGTGACCACAGAAATTAAATCAGTCGACAGGGGACTTGCATTACGCTTGCCCTTACCTGCTGGCTGTGAGCCACACAGACGCTGCACTTCCTGCACAAACTCAGTCAAGTACTCTGACAAGGGGAAAAGGTTCACTGCCCCTGCTCGCATTACACTATTTGCAGGGGGCCGGCACACACCCTCCTCCCCCTTACCTGTGTAACGTGGGACCTCCAGGCCCTTCGCCACAGCCTGCTCCCTCAGGCCGCTCCCTATGGGCTGGGACTCCAGGCGCTCATTTAGATTGCAGGATCTTCTCCACAACAGCAGGCTCCCGTCCTCCTCGGACTTTGCCCCACCGTCGACTTCAGGACCGC
This sequence comes from Erpetoichthys calabaricus, assembly GCF_900747795.2. Classification (NCBI taxonomy): domain Eukaryota; kingdom Metazoa; phylum Chordata; class Cladistia; order Polypteriformes; family Polypteridae; genus Erpetoichthys; species Erpetoichthys calabaricus. Next base: position 133,415,916 of record NC_041401.2, on the reverse strand, counting down.
CGTCCTCTGGCCAGCCAAAGGCCTCCGGATGGTTTCCCCCTACGTGGTAGGCACCCGGAAAAACGTGATATACGCTCCAGGACAATCCTCGCCCGGTTCCGGTACCTACCTCTGGTAACCTCTCGCCTGGAGTTAGCCTCCATGGCCTGGCCGGATCTTTAGGCCCGCCGATCCTTTCATTGACCACGGGCTTCTCCAGGCCACCCTGCTGTCATCAGGCCGCGTCTAGCTGTCTTCTTGCCCATCAGGAGGTGCGGTGTCTTCAGGGTCCTAGTGCGACTCACCAAAGGACTGCACAGCTTGCCTAAACGTGTGTGTGTCGCGGGAGCATGCGTTCCTTACGCCGCGCCGAAACCATGTGCATCTTGTGCTGCTGTGCCGAGCTACTTTACAAAGTATTTCTGTTGGGTCCCTACCTTGAAACAGGCAGAGAGTCCCATCTGGGATGCCATGTAAAAGATAGCCCGGCCACAGACAGACACGACACCACAATGTCCACAACACACATGTGTATTTCTCCAGTATTTACAATATCTACATGATTGCACAAGTTCTTGGTCCTTCGGCTGCCTCCACTCCTGTCTCACAAGCTCTGTCCACTTCCACCCGACTCCAGCTCTCTGGGATCAGACAAGATGGGGTGCGTTCACACTGGTGTGACTGTAAGCTCTATGTAGCTCCCCCTGGCAGAGGCCACGGAGCCCAACCAGGATGAGCGCCGGTGGTCCCAACGCAACCCAAGGGGGCTGCAAACAAAGGTTCCAAGGGACGTACCGTGGCTCCCATGGCTGCTCCCTCAGATCCAGTGACAAAGGGGCATCCCGGCAGTCCGCCACAATGCAAGTCATCAACTTTAAGAATATTCTTTTCTACAGAAGCACTATCAGACCTTACCACTACTGTAGCTCCAGCTTTGGCCTCCAACTCTGCTTGTTAATTTCAGGTTTCCCTCAATCAACCTTTACTCGTTGTAGCTCTTTCATAACAGTGGAAAGAACGGTGTTGAGGTCCTGTGTCATCTTGAGCACAATCCTTCTGACTACATCAGTGTATTAAGGCAAAATTGACACAGAAATAGATTTGTACATCCATCCATCCATCCTCTTCCGCTTATCCAAGATCGGGTCGCGGGGGCAGCAGCTTGAGCAGAGATGCCCAGACTTCCCTCTCCCCGGCCACTTCTTCGAGCTCTTCCAGGGGAATCCCGAGGCGTTCCCAGGACATAGTCCCTCCAGCGTGTCCTGGGTCTTCCCTGGGGCCTCCTCCCGGTTAGACGTGCCCGGAACACCACACCAGGGAGGCGTCCAGGAGGCATCCTGATCAAATGCCCGAGCCACCTCCTCTGACTCCTCTCGATGTGGAGGAGCAGCGGCTCTACTCTGAGCCCCTCTCAGATGACTGAGCTTCTCACCCTATCTTTAAGAGAAAGCCTAGACACTCTGTGGTGGAAACTCATTTCAGCTGCTTGTATTCATGATCTCGTTCTTTCGGTCACTACCCATAGCTCATGAGGGTAGGAACATACTGTAGATCGACTGGTAAATTGAGAGCTTTGCCTATGGCTCAGCTCCTTTTTCACCATGACAGACCGATGCAGAGCCCGCATCACTGCGGACGCCGCACTGATCCGGCTGTCGATCTCACGCACCATTCTTCCCTCACTTGTGAACAAGACCCCGAGATACTTGAACTCCTCCATTTGGGGTAGGATCTCGCCCCTAACCCTGAGAGAGCACTCCACACTTTTCCGGCTGAGGACCATGGTCTCGGACTTGGAAGTGCTGATTCCCATCCCAGCCGCTTCACACTCATCTGCGAACCGATCCAGAGAGAGCTGAAGATCACGGCCTGATGAAGCAAACAGGACAACATCATCTGCAAAAAGCAGTGACCCAATCCTGAATCCACCAAACCGGACCCCCTCAACACCCTGGCTGTGCCTAGAAATTCTGTCCATAAAAGTTATGAACAGAATTGGTGACAAAGGGCAGCCCTGGCGGAGTCCAACTCTCACTAGAAACGGGTTCGACTTACTGCCGGCAATGCGGACCGAGCTCTGACAACAGTTGTACAGGGACCGAACAGCCCTTATCAGGGGGTCCGGTACCCCATACTCCCAGAGCACTCCCCACAGGATTCCCCGAGGGACACGTTCGAACACCTTTTCCAAGTCCACAAAACACATGTAGGCTGGTTAGGCAAATTTGTAGACTGGTTGTGCAAACTAAGATTTGTAGATCCTTCCCATATATTGTAGAATACTGAGTGATCGTAAAAGACTAAAACTGGTCTCTGTACTGTAAAATAATGAAAGATAAAAAGAAGAGTCAATGGAATGTTCTTGTATGAAAGTGAGGTCATTAGGACATGACGGAAGTGCTGAAAAAATGAGTTATTCTTCTGTAGGTCTGTGGGAAGAAGAGAAAGGCATTCATACTTATTACCAACCTTCTTCTATTCTTTGACTGCCCCGAATTGGACCCTTTGGCTGACTTCTAAGCTCATGTGTGTGACGCCATTCTAAGTGCGATCTTGAACAGGTCAGAAGAGAGAAGTTTTTCTGACCTTCATGCTGATATTGTTGTAATCAGAAACGCTAAAATGGAGGAGCACAATGTTGAGATATGTACTCTTTGTGCTGAGACCAAGTCTATCTGTAAGAAACTTTATGAACAAGAAGATAGGGTGAGGAGAGACAACATCAGAATTATTGGAGTTCTGGATAATGCTGTAGAGTGGGAATACTCGACTTTCTTGAGAAACAATGGCCCGTTTGGTTTTTGTCAATCCCTAATTTCAGGACTGAAATAATACAAGCACATAGGATATATAAAAGGAACAGTGACGGTACACGTCCCCATCCAATTATCATCAAGTAGCTTTGTTAATCTGACTGAGGTACAATTCTGAAAGAGGCGCTCAAAAAAAAATCAAAAATTAACCCATGAAGGTCGTAAAATCTACTTTTTTGCCGATTAATTGGTCCACATCACACAAGCACGAAAGACTATGCAGCACGGCAGCAGCTATTTATTAACCCTCAACAAGAGCTTAATGCCCTTGACTCCTTCACTTCTACAGGTATTTGGTCGCTTTGTCTGTTTAATATACACTATTGCAGTACTGTTCAATCATTTTCCTGAACATTGATCTGTAATGGCTATATTCTTGCTCTTTCATGTACGTCCGCCAATATAAATCCGCCTCTTGCTGTATCAGCCATGAGGGGACCATAAAAAAACTAGCAGTTGCGGTTATAGAAAATCCTCCATTCCTGGTTATACTTGGTCGAGACTGGTCAAATAGTAAAAGCAGTATAACCCTTACCACACCTAAACATTTATTGGGCCTAGTAATGGACGCAAAAACTGTATACTTTGGCTGGCTCCACGCCGTGTTTACACCCAGTAAAGAGACAGACGACAGCTTCTAACAATGACGTGGAGACTCCTGGGCCGTCACACGCTGATACATCATCTCCAAACACCACTGCGGCACAAGAAGAAACCACGCCCCTTGAGGTCGCCTCTAATCCTCTCACAGATTTGCATTTTCAATTCAGACATACCCCAGCCTCATTTAAAAGGGAGCAGTGGAGTGATGACTCCCTCAAATTCGCTAAAAATGCAGTAGTTCTGATAAACGGCCATCCTGTGCCACAAGGTCCTCACTTTGTGCTAAATAAATTATCTTTTATATCGGGTTGTTGAATACGAGGGGGAGGAACGGGTCCTGTTGTTAATCCGCAAGACTTACCGGCGTCAGGTCTGTGAATTGGCACATGTCCACCTCCTGGGATCCCATCTGGGCCCCGAAAAGACACTCGAGCGTATCAAGCTCAGATACTTTTGGCCAGGAATCAATGAGGAGGTGATACAGCAGATTCCCAGAAAGGATCGTGCTCCTCTCATTCTCCTACCTCTGATCGATGTCCCTTTCGAACGTATTGGGGTCGACTTGGTGGGACCCTTAGAGCCCTCGGACATAAATATATAATGGTCCTAGTGGATTACGCAACCCGATATCCCGAGGCTGTTCCATTGCGCTCATCTAACTCCAAAACTATCGCACAGGAATTGGTAGGGGTCTTTTTGCAAAGAAGTCCTAATGGACCAAGGGATGCCATTCACCTCAGAAACGTTCAGGGAAACTGCTAAGTTACTGCAAATCAAACAGCTGAAAACCTTGGTGTATGATCCTCAAACCGATGCTTTAGTAGAGAGGTTTAACCAGACCCTGAAACAGATGCTACACAAGGTGGTCAGTGAGGATGGGAGGAACTGGGATCAGCTCCTCCCACTCATCCTTTTTGCCTATCGGGCAGTTACGCGATAGGTTTGCTAAAATCCGGCCTATATTAAAAGGTCACTTGGGAAAGGCGCAAGTAGCAGAGGCCTCTTGTTACGACCGCAGCACGTCTCTTCGGGAGTTCCAACCAAAAGATCATGTCATGGTACTGGTTCCTACCTCACACCCTAAATTGTTGGCATATTGGCAAGGCTCTTATGAAGGTAAGGAGAGGAAAAGGCTTTTCGATTATTTGGTAAAACAACCAAATCATCGGCCAAGCAAGCAGGTATACCATGTCAACCTGCTGAAACCGTGGAATGACAGGGATCCTGATCCCAGCTCCGCTCTTTCTTTGCTCATAAAGTAGACCTTAACTTTGGCCCTAATTTGACCACCAGTCAAAGACGAGAACTGGAATCAGTTGTCTCGTCTATCCCTGAGGTAGTGAGTGAAAACCCGGGATGGACCTCCCTGATTGTGCATGACATAAGTGACGGAACCTGGGGTAATTGTCCGAGAATGCCCATACCAGATTCCCGAGGCAAAACGTGCAGAAGTGGAGCTGGCGATCAAACAGATGCTGGAACTAGGTGTAATAGAGGAAAGTCATAGTCCCTTGTCCAGTTCCATCATATTGGTCAGAAAGCCTGATGGGAGTTGGAGGTTCTGCAATGACTTCCGTAGGCTTAACCAGGTCTCCCAATTCGATTCATATCCCATGCCACGAGTGGACGACCTCCTCGAACAGCTAGGACAATCTAAATTTCTGACCACTCTTGATATTACTAAGGGGTACTGGCAGGTTCCCTTAACGGATTCAATGAAGGAAAAGACTGTGTTTAGTACCCCTAGTGGACACTGGCAGTTCCATTTGGGTTACATGGGGCACCCACAACTTTCCAAAGTCTGGTGGACAAAGTGCTCCGTCCCCATAACACATACTGTGCTGCCTACCTGGACAAAGTTGTCATTTATTCCAGCACCTGGAAGGAACACCTACAGCAGGTACAAGCAGTATTGCGGGCAGTAGGAGAAGCCGGTCTATGAATTAACCCAAAGAAGTGTTTCTTTGGGTTGGTCGAAGCCAAGTATTTGGGCTACCTGGTGGGCTGGGGTACTGTAAGGCCACAGTGTTCCAAAGTCAGTGACATTTGAAATTGGCCCTGTCCAAAAACCAAGAGGTAGGCCCAAGCAATTCTCGAACTGGCAGGGCACTATCGCCGGTTTGTGCCCCGTTTCTCTGAGAGAGCAGCGCCCTTGACAAACCTCACAAGGAAGAATAACCCGAATTATGTGGTATGGGATAATAAATTGGAAATTGCATTTTGTGACTTAAAACAAGCCCTTATGTCATCTCCGATATTGAAGTCTCCTAACCTTTCCTTGCCTTTCATCCTCCAGACTGACGCTTCAGACACAGGCCTGGGTGCCATGCTAAGCCAGAGTGTCAACAGAGTTGAATGCCCAGTCATGAACCTGAGTCAGAAACTATTGGACCGAGAAACCAGGTATGCAGCAGTGGAGCGAGAAGCACTGGCGGTTAAATGGGCAATTACTCACCTGAGATACTACCTCTTGGGCCGGGAGTTCACCCTTGTTACGGACCATGCACCACTACAGTGGATGGCCTTGAACAAGAAGTTGAACCCTCGTGTCACAAAATGGATTTTGGATCTACAGCCTTACAAGTTTTTGGTCGTTTACCGTCGGGGTTTCCTGAAAGCCAATGCCCTTTTTAGGTGTCATAACCTCACAGGACCCGAGGGGTCTGGCCTGAGGGGGGTGGTGGTTGTATCTCATGTGTGCATGGGAGCTAGCCACAAGGACTAAAAGAAGGGATTTCCATACCCAGCCAGGGCGTGGTGGGGTGCATTCAACCCTCTTATTTTGTCCCTGCAGACCAGATATGGGAAATTCCACCTGAATACAAAGACATCACTTCTGCCTCAGCTCTGAGGACATCACTTCCTGTCCCGGCCCTGAGGACTACATCATCACTTCCTGTCCCAGCCCCAAGGGCGACATCACTCCTGCAAACCTCCCTATAAAACCCCACTCCCTTCCTCTGTTGATCAGTTCTGTTTTGGACTCCGTTCTGTATATTATTGTGCTGAATATTTTGCTTATTTTGCAGCCAAGGTCAAGTAGTGGCTACCCCAATCCTTTGTTTTGTATCAAGGCACTTATTAGTGGTTGCTGGTGGGACCAAGTGGTAAACATTTCCTGTAAACTTTAATGGTCTTTTGCAGTTCCCTTTCACTGCTGTCTTTTCATTTTCCTCTTTAATGGTTAATCTTAAATTCTTTTCCTGGAATTTAAGGTTACTCTCTTCTGCTTGCATGCGTTCAAGTGCGATTTATTATTTCACAAAAAGGCTGATATAACCTGTTTGTAAGAATCACATCTTTTGGCTAAAGACGTTCATCTGGCTGTCTTCAAGCACTACTGTGTGGCTGTATCCTCTTCTGCCATAAGTAAAACAGTTTTAGTTCTAGTTTGCAATGCTTTGCACCCAAGGTTTCTTGGCTGTGGAGATGATCCAGAAGGCAGGTTTTTTATGCTTTGATGAAGACCAGTCGAAGGAAACGTGCCTGTCATTCTATCAATGCCCCAACTCCATATAATATGGTTTTCACTTACATTACTAGATGCATATTTTTTTCTGAACTCCCAACTAATCATTTGTATAGATGTGGATGCATCTATTGACCCCCTTCTTCGATAAAATAGTGGATTGCTAGATATATTATTGATTAAGTTATTAAATCCTTCTGCAAAAGAATTTTCCTTTTTCCTGCATTTTTATCCTTGTCATTATTGTCTGACCACCAGTGCATTCATCTTCAGCTTTTTCTCCCCATTCTGTCTTCCAAGTCCACTTTGCGTTTTAACACTTCTCTTGTGCAAAATACAGACTTTATCAAACAAACCTCCACTAAGCTTGTGAAATTTATAGCTTTGAAGAATGACATTCTTATGGTTTCATTTAATGTTGATGAACATTAAATTAAATTATTTAGAATAATTGATTTATTTTACTGTGTACCACTGAAATAATACCATAAAGGTTGCTCTAAACATTTATAAAGTGAGTTTCTCCTGTCAGCTTAATTTAAGAAAAATGCTAGGAGTCCAAATGTGTTACAAGTTTGGTTTATTCAAACAAAAAACAATAAGGAAGGATAACCAAAGGAAGAACACCAGCTACCCTATTGGTCCTAACCATAAAATGTATTTTCTGACGGTCAGATATGGTTACTCATTCACAAGCCCATTAACCAAACGTAACATAAATTCTGTGAATGAGAATTTGGAAAAATCTTGTTTTTTCAGCTTTCAAAGATGGGCTAAAATTATACAGGACAGTAGACCAATGTCAAAAATTTGGTGAGAAAAAGTTCCAAATTTGTGGTATAGTAAGGCCAGTAATGTGCACAGACTTTTTGCTGGGCAGTGGTTCACAAAGTATAGAAGTGGCATTCTCTCTCACACAAAATAGTGCCTACTTATACTTCTGGGTTTTTATTTTCACTAGAAATTTGGATGCAAAGTCAATGGCTTTATAATAGTCACAGCCCTGGCAAAATATTTGTCCACAATTGGGATTATATTAACTTATCAAAAATGACACAATGCTTCCTTTACTGAACATATTCTTTATTTTCCTAATATAACATTTCTCAGTAAGCTGAAAAAGTAACCATAGGAATGCCCAATTAGTTATGTGAAATACCAAAACTGACTTTAACAGCCAGAGTTCAGCACATCACAATACCTTAAATGCTATTCATAAATGGTGTTTTTCAAGTCGAATTTATTTCTTCACCATCATATGTATTAATTTGCCATAAAACTGATCTAGTGAAGTATTTTTTTATACATTTTAAAAATACTTTGTTCTTGCTGCTTACAATAGAACACTTTTAAAGCCAGAAAGTAATGAAGTACAATTACCTTGTTACAGCATATTTTTCATCTATTTTTATTTTACTTGAGTAGATTTATTTGTGTATATTTTTGACATCTTACAGTAGGGGTGCCCAACTCCAGTCCTGGAGGGCCGCAGTGGCTGCAGGTTTTCATTCTAACCCTTTTCTTAATTAGTGACCTGTTTTTGCTGCTCATTAATTCATTTTATTTGACTTGCTTTTGAAGACTTAGACCCCTCAATTGTTTTTTTTTTTCCTTAATTAGCAGCCAAACAATAATGAGATACACAATGAGCCAAAACAGGGCCAGCAAACTGTGACCATCATACAATATCTGAAAATAAAGAAAGGTGAAGTTCTCAGGAATGCTGATCTGCTCTTAGAAAAGAGAAAATCCACAATTTCGGAAATGTCTGCTATTGCTCAATAAAAGGAGCAACCAGCCATGGAATTAAAGAACGGGTTTAATTAATGACAAGAATCAGAGCCTCATTAAGCAACTGGTTGGAGTTAAATTGGTTGGAGTTTGAGGCCCTGACTTAGTTGGTCTCCTGTTGGCTCACTCACTTCACATTTCACTTCTGTTTGGGTGCCATTTAAGGAAAGAAATGAAACAATTCAGAGGAATGATGAAGAAATTCAGGGAACATTTCTTAAAAACCAAGTCAATTAAAATTAATTCAAAAGAAGTTAATTAGCAGCAAACACAGATCACTAATTAAGAAAAGGGTTAGAATGAAAACCTGCAACCACTGCGGCCGTCGAGGACTGGAGTTGGGCACCCCTGTCTTACAGCAAATATCTGAACTCTCTATTCCACTACACTTCTACATGGCATTTGTATTTTCCTTTTCTTTTTTTTTTAAATTAAATGATGACAGAGATGGGAAATTTGTGAATGATTTGTTCATTTTGAATAGCTCTATTAGAGTGAATCATGGGAATCTATTTGCAAGCACAAAAGAACTCAATCAGCTCAACAGTGCATGTGTGTTGCCTTTAGCCTCTTGTGGCCTCTTTGGTTTAATGTTTAAAGCGCATGTGAAAGTACAGTCCATCTGATTCATGATTCTTTCTATTTTGAGCTAAAACATCATCTGTGAACTAGAACTCTGTAATTGATCATTCTGTTGTTCATCATACAAATACAATACAGTAACAACATATTGTGACACTAGAGGGCACTGTCATTCCTCTAAACCAACAGACAGACACTGACAACATGAGTTAAAAGCACCAAGAATTGATTTATCCATCCATCCATCCATTTTCTAACCCGCTGAAATTGATTTATGTCTTTTATATTCTTCACAGTGCTCTCTAATCACCACAGCCACAGGCAAACAGGCAATAAAGCACCATACACCTCACAATTATCTCTTTTTGTTCTCCTCCACTCCTACCAGCAAGCTTTGTCCTCTACCTCCAGACTCTGGCTCGCCTGCTGGGTGTTTCGCAGTCATCCATGTATCTTGCCAGCACTTCCAGGTCAGATGGAGAAATCAAGTTTTCCAACAGTCCGGAAGTATTTCTGGGCTTCCGTCCCCATGACTCGATAGTACTTCCGGGATATGTAAAAAGTACAAGTCCCCAAGTCCTCCTGAGTGGCGGCACTCACGGTACCCAGCAGGCCTGTGAAGCCGAACTCCAGATCCCATGGTGCCCTGTGGGAATCTGGGGCACAGTTATGCTGCAGGGAACTTTTCATCTAGTGTCTCGGGGAAAGCAGTGTCTAAAAGTAGCTGTCTTCCCCCATCCTTCCATTCTTGGGGCGTCCCGTTCGGGTTGAGCTACTGGCCGTCCATTACAATATATTTTTGAGAGGTGTTAAATAACTTATCTACCTCAGTAGGAAAGAAAAGATTTTTCAAAAAATGTGTTTTTTTTTTTTCAGTCTAGTCCCCTGATAGCTCCATATACTTCATCAACTTTTCCTGTAATGACTTTAACCCCTTTGAAAAAAAATCTTCTGTTTGACCTTCAAACCAGGACATCACAGCTGCCTCGATGTCTTCTTCACATGAAAACCGCTGTCCACAAAGAGGTTTCTTCCAAACTCAGAACAAGAAATAATCTGAGGGAGCCAGGTCAGGGGCCTCATGCATAACGCTGTGCGTAGAATTCGCATATATAACATGACATAAGCACAAAAGCCGAAATGTGCTTACGCACAGAAAAATCCAGATGTAGGAATCTGTGCGTTCGCCAACTTCCGCTACATAAATCCCGCTCAGCGTGGAAATAAACGCACATGCACGCACTTGCTGTCCCGCCCCAACTCCTCCCAGAATTACGCCTCTTTGAATATGCAAATCAATATAAATAACCCTTAAGCCCAACGTTTTGTGAAAAGGCAATGGCAAAAGTACGAGGAAAAATAGAAGAATTTCAGCGAATACCAAATGGTGGCAAAGAAAAACGTACTATTTGTTGGTTTAAACAGTTATATAAGCAACAAAAGGAAGTTGATCGAGTGACATAGCGTGTCGGAGAAACTCGAAAGCTCAAGTTCACAAAGTCGCACAGTGCCCGAAATAAAAAAGTTGTCACATATCAAATTTGCATGAAAAGGCGACTCATAGCCCACCGTGAGTGTCATATGAAAGCTTATTAGGGTACAGTGGAAAAAAATAGGCACACAGTGGGAAAAAAGCACGAAATGTCAACTTTAATCTTGAAATTTCCACTTTAATCACGTAGTTTATTTTGTCATTAAAGTAGAACATCATAAACTTCATCTTAAAATCGTTTAATTTACTAGTTTCTCAAACCCCATCATAACTAAAGTAGCATGTTAAATGCTTTGTTGTGTATTTGATCTTATATCTGGATCTATGTGCCTGAATCACTACGTGCTCTTCCTCCGACAGGACACAGAATCCATTACATTTGTAATATTACAGCTCTCTGAATAATTAAAATACTGAGAAGTATACGTGATATCATTTTCATGATGATATGAGTTAAAGCATGTTATTAAACATGGGAACATGGCGGCGCAGTGCTTGTTCATGTCTTACAGCAAGATGCTTGCTGCACCATGCACGACCTTCAATGAAATGCTTTATTACATAAGTACTGTCTTTTTCAAATGTACTAACCCCCATTTCCTGTCCTTACTTTTCTTTCTCCAAATACCCAATCGCCACACAATCAGCTCTGTAATAGACGTTAAGCCATCTGTAAGGTTAGAACGCCGATTCTTCAAAACTTTTAAGGAACATCGAAATATCTTCGGAATGTTTAATTATTCTATGCATCTATCCTTCCAGTGTCGTGCCAGCCACAGCATGAATACAGCGCGAGGCAGGAACAAACCGTGAACTAAGCTCAAGCTCGCTAACGCTCTGGCACCGTGTAGTTAAAGTTAAAGTTTTATCTGTAAAATATATTCAACATATTTTGCTGCATTTCATCTTAAAAATGATATCGTCATCATATGTAAATACGCGCTTTATAAAGTGGCTCAGGTTGTGCAATATTATAACTATCATAAGTACAATTACCTCACGGTAACTTGCAAGTACAAACAGTTCTACAAGGAGCACTTGATGGACTGATTGAATGTGTGTATAGTTCTTGGGATGAAACTGTTTGTGAACCATGAGGTCAGAACAGGAAAGGCTGTGAAGCGTTGGTTGGATGAGAGCAGTTCAAATAGCGAATGGCTGAGGCAGCGAGTGCTTGATGCTGTATACCGATAATTCTCTTTCCAATCGCTGTAGATCTGTAATTCACACTCAGATACAGTGATATAAATACTCCGAGTGGTGCAGTGAGAGTAATATGGAAAAAGATGTTCCGCTGTGGCAACCCCTAACGGGAGCAGCTGACAGAAGAAGAAGAAGGTGCAGTGAGAGTAACAACGCTAAAGCAGTTATGGTATTTAGAATAGTTTAACCATTCTGTGAACCATTATATTGTTACAGGTTAATTACAATCAGATGCATTAAATTTATGAACGATATGCGGTTAATTTCAGTGTATCATGGATGTGGATCTAAGAAAGGGTAACCACACAGGAACAGTAGCACTGCTTTGACGCTGGGTGCCACCAGTCTACAAAACCGAGCGGAGAACTTGTGTACAACAGGGCATGAGGTACCGTGGAAAAGTGCGTGGCTTAACGCCAAGTGTAGGTTTTATACATTGCGATTTGAATGTGGAAATGTTCTTACGCAACATTTCTGTGCGTATGCACCGTTTATACATGAGACCCCAGGTCTGTAGGGTGGATAGTTCAGCTGCTGGGACCCACATTCCCAGATGCAGCCTGTGATTGACGTGAAATGTGAACCGGCGTATTGTCGTGAAGAAACAGCATGTCTTCTGTGAGTTTTCTTCATCTTCTCTCCTTGATTGACTCCTGCAAAGCAATCATTGTGTTGGCGTAACTCTCTTCATTTATGGCTGTCTTGTGTGGCATGGACTCCAGAAGCAAAAGTCCTTCAATATCACACAAGACAGTTGCCATGACTTTGCCTACAGATTTTTCTGTCTTGAACTTTTTTGGGGTGGGGGATGACTTGTGCTTCCACTGCATTGACTCCATTTTGGATCTCTGTGATAGATCCATGTCTCATCTCCAGTCACCAAACAATGAAAAAATTCTCTTAGTCTTTCTGGAGCATATCCCAAGTTTTCCTGCCAGCACTGGAACCTCATGGCCTACTGACATGGCCTCAGCATTTTTGGAACCCATCGTGCACTGACCTTTGACATGCCCAACTTTTCATGAATTATTTTCCAAACTGTACCTGCTAAGATGCCCATTTCTTCAGCTATTTGGGAAAGCTTAATTAGTCTTGACGAAATTAAATCTGACTTTCTTGCACATTTCTGTGGAAGTTGCTGTCCAGTGTGAGGGTCATCTTGAATGGACTCTCTACCCCCACTTAAACGGCTTGCTCCAAAGTTTTACTTTGTAGTCATGTGTTCATGGATCTCCTTTGGCTTTTCCTTTCTTTTGTGAGAAAATGTATCACTGAACATTGTTCCAAATCTATAATTTTCTTACTTGATTTGCACAAGGACCCTCCTGACATCCTGTCTTTTGGAATGTTAGACTCGCATTGAGCCACAACTGTGCATGAGTAACCATGAGATGTCAAAACACGCCCAAACTTGTTTCAACATGTTTTCTACATTCTTTCATACTCAGTTAGATAAATTATTGAACACCCCTTGTATTAAATCAGAATGTATTCATTGTTTTGTACAATTTGTTACTAAAATTGTTTTAAACAGAAAATATTAAAACAATACATTTATGCATGGCAGACTCTACCATTAGGGAGACTCTGGTACTTACCCTGGGGCCTGGCTTGCAAAAGGCCTTTTGTTTATACCATAAAAAATGTCTAATAATAGGAAAAGTCCAATCTTTTAGCAACAGTATACTCACAGCACGAGGAGAATGCACAAAGAGAAAAGAGTTCTAATAGGTCACTTTTATGAGATTGTATATCTGATGTGTTACTGTGCCGCAAAAGAAAAAAAGGATGGTCATTCAGGGGAAAAGCCAATGATATTTCTGTGCCAAAAACTACTATAAACGATACTGACATTTGCAAACTCAAAGATAAACTTACAAATGAATGATAATTTGAAAAAAAATTAAGTTTGGGAATAATGAGACTGACCTTATAGATATCACTGGTTCTAGCAGTTTTGACAGCAATGCACAGACCGATAACAGCAACATAGACAAGAACATCAGTGCCTATGCAGGCCTGACCTAGTGGATGGGTGGAGGTTGACATCATTTTTTCTATACATTTAAAGGCCAATATTACAAGGCAAATGCTTCTTGGTCTGCTTGCCTGCTTAAAAGATTTTTTTTTGTTAAATAGAGTGTGTCCATCAATATTTTTTACTTGTACTACTTCAGAGAGGTCAGTTAATTGGTCATTTGAATGTAATGTACAGCATTACCTGCATTAAACAAACTGACTTCTAGAGCTGCTAAAAAGAAAGAAAATAAAAATAGGACAATTTTTTTGAAAAAACAATTACTGGCCATGAGGTGACATTTCTGACTCTGCTACGAAATAAGCTCCTGCTTACAGTCCCTTAACAAATGATCACTTTTACTGGTAAACGAAACACTGTGAAACCCACCTGAGGGAATGGTTATTATACTCCCTATCAACTGAGTTTGTGATGGCCACTGCTGCGAGCTTCTCTCTAAAAATGATGCACCAATGACTGGTTAAACATTTCTAATCACTTATCTGAGTACGATGGATCAGCCAAGCACAGTGCCACATAATGAGGTTATTTACAGAGAAATCAGCTTCTGTTAGTCAGGTTTCTCAAAGACCAATAACCTGATTTCTCTAACCATAATAATAGTTTACATGGCATTTTAGAAACCAGGTTTCTGTGAATAACCAGGTTATCAAGGTGCATGTAAACTTGCAGTATTAATGCAGTTCTAATTCATTGAGTGGAACAATGGATGATAGAATTGATTTCAGTCTAGCCAAGAGTAACCAGGAGAGGGCAGTAGGACATTAAGTTGGAAACTGACTATGCCATTCCTAGTTTATTGGAGAAAGGGGACCTACTAATAAAATTAAACTCTTTCCCCACACAGGTCTTGTTCAGTTAAATAAATTGAATACAGATGCTTTAATTACTGGGCTCAATAAAACAGTCGCAAACAATAATCATAATTGCTAATAAAGGCAAATAAGAAAAGTAGTCAGTGACTATAACATAGTTCAACCATTAGTCGAGGGGTCTGGTCAGCCAGTGTTGTTAGAATACTTGAATACATCAATCCAGACATGACATGAGAATCACAGGCTAAGTGAGTAATTGAAAGTGTTTAATGGAATAGCAAATAAAAATGGATAACAGTAAATAAACAGAAACACAGAGAAAAATGTAGTAAAATTACAACTAAAACAATACCTCAAGCCACTTTTGAGAAAAAAATTAGAAGAAAATGAAAACATTACATACGTATATAGCCAAAGTGTTAAAAAACTGGAGAATGGACTACCACATACCATCAGTCAAACTTTCCTGATGCTCCTCTCTCCACTCCAACACACTTCCGATTATAAGAATCTGGTCTCTTTTGCCAAAGAAAAAGTTAGGCAACTGTTGTTCTCCACCAAACATCAATTGGAATGGAGAAATGACAGTAGACGGATGGTGAATAGTATAAGCAAACACCACCAGAAATAGACGTTGTATCCATCTGTGTTTTTTTCTCAGCAGCTAGGGTGCAGCAGCATATCATGCAAAATTCTATTAAAATGTTCACACTGGCCATTACCTTAAAGTCTATTCTGAGTATTAGGAGTCTTTTGTAATCCATCAACTGACACAAATGTTTAATTAGTTCTTCTTTGAAGCATCTTCCCTGATCAGAATGTATTTAATGTGGAACTCCAAAATGGTAAACTATTCATTGACATGCTCATTGCATATGTATTTTTAACAGCTTTTACAGCAGTTTTGTATATATTTAGCCGCACCTGGCAGTAGCATTGGTGATGAACCAGACTATTGGTGTGCTACATACCCTAAGAGCTGATGAACCTCTTTATTCCCCTCATCTAACCAAAGCATCTGCATTTCTATTCACATGGCCTGGGCAATAGCAAATACCCAAATTGAAAAATGCTAACTGTGCTGGACACTACTTTTTTTTTGTAATGTTCCAAGTTTAACAGTGTGTAAGTAACTTAATAGACTGTTGTCAGTTTATACTATGCACTAGTTGTGTGTGACCTTTGGGACAACAAACAACCTGAACACTCCCTGGCAGTTTTAATATATTCGTGAACTTGGAGATGCGTCAGCTAACTCTTAAGAATTACCCAGTGCAGAGGATGTTGTCACACCTGTGCATGCTACCCCACTGGCTTTTGTAAGAAGACACTGGCGATACCATATCTTAGCCGTATCACTGGCTTAAGAGTCCCATTTATCTCTGCCTATTTGGAGGTATCTTCTCAAGACAATGTTTTTAGTGAAAACTTCCAGCTTTGCCCTCCATTGCTGAAGTGTTTCACTTGAACACTGTTGAGCTACAGTGTTTGCTTCATTTCAATATTGTGTCTCTTCATCTGTATCATTAGCACAACCTTGTTGTGTGGCAGCATTTGCTTTACTTATGTTTTTAGTAGTGAGAAGTTAGGTGCATGCAAGTCCCAAAAAATTTTAAAGTGCATGCATGCACCACTTAGTGGCTGTGGTTGAGCATTAGCAGAGTGGACTGCTCTATACACACATAGGTTTAATGATGTGCGAGCTGAAATTATTGAGTATGTCAATCAAGTTGGGGGAGCATGCACTGGTACAGTACGTTGCCGCACCCACAACACAACGAAACAACTCGGGATCCCGGTTGGCAACCACCCCAGGCAGACATGCAGTCCAGTCCCACCCTCCGGAAATGACCCTGTATCTGCCGCAGCCAGGTGTTACGTGGGCCACCTCTTGGCCTGGTCCAGCCACTCGGGTCCCCAACAATGACGATCTTACAAGCTGGATCACCCTTGGGGAAACGCGCCACATGGCCGTAGTGCCGTAACTGATGCTCCCTCACAAAGCAGGTAATGGGCCTCATTCGGGACTCCATGAGCAACCACTCATTCGACACAAAGTCAAACCAACGGTACCCAAGAATTTTCCGAAGAAACACAGTACCAAAGGAGTCCAGTCTTCATCTCAGGTCACTGGATAGCGTCCATGTCTCGCAACCATCTAGCAAGACAGGAAGCACCAGGACTCTAAAGACTTGGACCTTCGTCCTTTTGCATAGATATCGGGAGCGCCACACACCCCTTTCCAGCGACTTCATGACCCCCCATGCTCTCCCAATCTGTCTACTGACTTCATAGGAAGAGTCACCAGAGACATAATTGTCACTGCCAAGGTAAGTAAACCTCTCGACAATGCAGACATCCGCAAACAGACACACTGCTGATGGCTGTGGCCAAGAGGTTATTAAAGGCCTGGATCTTGGTACTAGGGTTCTGTACTAGATCAATTTAATCTTTGCAGATGGTGCAACAAGTTTGGTGTTGAGCTGTCTGTAATGGCAAACATAGTTTGAAGATTGCCATCTTACAAGCAACGTCAGTCTTTTCAAAGCCTACATGTGAGTGAGGATGATCCATGTCATTCAATTCTGTTATAAATACAGTCATATCTCTGATATGATTGGCATGAGGTAGGATAGATGCTGGATTGTTATAATATGTGCTGCCTTATACCAAATATGCTCATTAATTTGTTGCAGATTCTAGGTAGACAAAATTCCACATGAAGGAACAAGGTGCCCTATGTGAATCGTTCATAATCTCTCCTAAATGTATTTGTTAACTTACAGACAAGTACTAAATAACTTATTTTTTTTAATAATTTTATTGAAATCACAAAACATTCCATACAAATAGAGCAATTTTACAAAAATAGGATTGAAAACAAATCAACCCCAACCCCGGAAATAATGTTTTTAAAAAGTCCTTTTTTTACTTTGGACCATAAGCGTGAACAGTTGGATCTGAATTCGTGTCAGCATGACTTACAGATGCAGCAGGGCCACTGCTTTTACACTTTGAGCCAAAGAAGTTCAATAGGTGAGTAGCTGGCCAAATCGACTTCTGACTGCGCAGATATCAATAAAGTCATGACACTTGCGTGCCTCAAAATCATGTGAAGGGCTCATTTGAAGCAAGCCTCGAAGTTGTGCTTCGAGAGCTCAACACATCAGTATCGAGCAGCCCATCACTAGTTTTTGGTGTTTTCTGTGGTGTGAGAGTTAATTAAAAAAAATAATTTTGCTCATAAAAACTTGGGTTTTGGTTGCTGCCAAGGAACCATGCATTACTTTTTATAGCTTTTTTCCCTTTAGAAGGGTTTTTTTTTGCCTGCACAAGAGCAAATGTGTTTGGAGTTGCGCTTGGAAAAGTTACTTGTACCTGTATGTATACTTGTTCTTGTTATTTGTATTTGAACTAGCATCGAGGAAGCAGGGTAGAAAGCAGCAGTAACTGATACCAGCATCTGTAAGCAAATAACCGCATTGTAACTGCGATTCCTTACTTTAAAAGAAAAAAAAATGCAGTGGCTAACTTCAAAGCAATAAAGGGGAAGGCTCAGCAGTGTGTAGGTAAGTGGCTAGCATTAAGATGCCTGATCAGACACAAGTAGCTGTAGGACCAGATAAGGTAGTGAAGTTTTATTTATTTGTTTATTTTAGATTGAACAGTTCTTAGCAGTTCAGAGGTAGAACAGTTAAGTGGACAACAGCTTAAAAGGTTAATTAATACAGGGGAATACAAACAATGCAAGTGGAGAGCTTTTAAGTAACGAGTAAGGGGAGCACAAAGTTAGGAGAACAGACAGACAAAAGTAAAGTTAACCTTATGTAACATAGACAATCTCAGGCAGCTGAGAAAGAGATTAGTACAGGAGATTAAGTGTTACTATTTAAGTTAATTCATTTAATTTTAAGAAAAAAAAGTTAAGGCAGTTTTACTAATCCTAAATCAAAATTTAATAATGAGGCCAGTGCAATGCAAGTCCTGTTGGATGATGACTTGTGGAGCCAGTTGTCAATGAGTTGCTACATCTGTAGGAGATACCAGCTGTTCCAGCACCTCTAGTTCAGGGTCACTGAACAGGAGGAGGAGTTGGCTGTTATGTGGATAACGATACAAATTTCCACAGTCGATTAATAAAGATTTAAAAAGAAGCTGCAAAGGAAAAAGCAGCTTTATAAGGCATATAAGTCTAATGACTGCAAAGTGAATCGTAGAATGTATGAGAACATGAGGGCAACCATTAAGAAAGATATCTGGGAGGCTAAAAGACAGTTGGAGATGAATGTAGCTGATAAGGCGAAAAAAGACACTAAGATATTCTTTCAGTATTTTAGTAGTAAAAGAACAGTAAAGGAGGGGGTGAAGTGCATCAGAAATAGTAAAAGGGAATTACAAGGTACAGACAGTGAAACAGTGGATGCCCTAAACTTGCATTTTTCTGAGTTGTTCACAGGTGAGGAAGTGGATAACCTACCAGAGGCAAACGAGACTACTAAGGAGGTACTGAGGGATTTGGAAATTGTAGAGGGAGAAGTACTGCTCAAATTAAATAGGCTGAAATCAAACAAATCACCAGGACCAGATAATATTTACCCTCAAGTTCTTAAGGAGGCTAGCGAGTACATATATAAACCCTTGACATATATTTTTAGGAAGTCACTGTGCACTGGAGAGATTCTGAATGACTGGAAAATGGCAATTATCATCCCATTATATAAAAAGGGTGACAGAGCAAATCCAAGCAACTATAGGCCAGTAAGTTTAACATGCATCACAGGAAAATTAATGGAACTAATTATTAAGGATAAGATTGAGCAACATTTGGCAGCAAGAACAGGAGTTTTTTGGAACAGTCAGCATGGGTTCAGAAGAGGGAAGTTGTGTTTTACTAACATGCTGGAATTCTATGAGGAGGCAACAAAAGGGTAAGATCAAAGTGGAGCATAAGATATTATTTATCTTGACTTTTAGAAAGCATTTGATAATGTGCCACATGAGGGGTTTTGGCATCAACCTAAAAGAAGTGAGAGTTCAGGGTTTTGTTTTTAGATGGGTGCAAAATTGGCTCAGACACAGGAAGCAGAGGGTGATGGTGCGAGGAACCTTATCAGAATTGGCAGATATTAAGAATGGTGTTCCACAGGGGTCAATGCAAAGGCCGCTGTTATTTTTAATATATAAAAATGATTTAGATAGGAATATAAGTAACAAGCTGTTTAAGTTTGCTGATGATACCAGGATAGGTGGATTAGCAGATAATTTGGAATCCATTATACTGTATCATTACAGAAGGACTTGGACAGCATACAGTCATGGGCACATTTGTGGCAGATGAAATTTAATGTCAGTAAATGTACATAGGAAGTTAAAATGTTAGGTTTGAATACACAATGGGCAGTCTGAAAATCGAGAGTACACCTTATGAGAAGGATTTAGGAGTCATAGTGGACTCTAAGCTATCAACTTCCCGACAGTGTTCAGAAGCTATTAAGAAAGCAAACAGAATGTGAGGTTATATAGTATGATGTGTGGAGTATAAGTCCAGGGAGGTTATGCTCAAGCTTTATAACACACTGGTGAGGCCGCATCTGGAGTAATGTGTGCAGTTTTGGTCTCTAGGCTACAAAAGGACATAGCAGCGCTAGAAAAGGTCCAGAGAAGAACAACTACGCTGATTCCAGGGCTACAGGGGATGAATTATGAGGAAAGATTAAAAGAGCTGAGTCTTTTCAGTTTAAGAGGTGACATGACTAAAGTGTTGAAAATTATGGAGGGAATTGGTACAGTGGATAGAGACTATTATTTTAAAATGAGTCCATCAAGAACACAGGAACACAGGTGGAAACTTAATGAGGGTGAATTTCACACAAACATTAGGTTTTAAGATTTTCTTTACACAAAGAACGATAGACACTTGGAATAATCTACCAAATAGTGTGATGGACAGTAAGACTTTGGGGACTTTCAAAACTTGACTTGATGTTTTTTTGGAAGAAATAAGTGGATAGGACTGGCGAGCTTTGTTGGGCTGAATGGCCTGTTGTCATCTAGATTGTTCTAATGTTCTAAAGAAGCCTCTAGACACAAGTTAGCAATAATGTAAAACCAATTAATAGTAAAGAGGGTAGCTTTGAACAGGCACACAAATTAAAGGCAGATATTAAGACGTTACATGAAAATTTAAACAATCTCAAGAAAGAGTACCAACTCAGAGGTCAATTGGTGCTACTGACTCCAGTCTACTAGAAATAACATTTTAGTTCCAGATGCTAGCAATGAAGTGTAAGCCCTGAAATGTAAACTTCAAGTTTTGCAGTTATAAATGTTATGTCAGCTTCGAATGTAGGAAAACCAGCTCAGAGGGGCAACAGAAGTCGCTTTCTTTGTGAGGCTACAAATCCAAGACAGACACAGATACCAAATAATTACTTCTGCTATAGATTTGGAGAAGATGGACATATAGCCCCTAAATGTGATGGTTCTGAAGTATTATTATTATTGGAACCACTGCAAGTTTTTTCCATAAGCTGGTTCATTTATGTAAAGAAAGTGTTGAAATTGGCAATACTCACTCACAGCGGGTACACCCTTTGTGCCATCAGGCCTATATAAAGTATTTGCATCAGGAAAAGTAAATCCAAGATGAATTGGCTGGAAAAGTAATATGGTCTGGTTCCGGACCTTTAATTGAAAAATATGTTACATGCCAAGTCAGTTGTTCTTATAAATTGAACAAAAGCCCCATTATAGTAGAGTCACCAACTGTATTAACATTACCCACTTGTGTTATGGTGCAGCCAATTGTGTTTCCGTCTTCTGTTTTTGATTCTATAAGCATTACTCTCCCTATACAGAATGAATCTAGCTACAAAGTACAGATTCCTACAGGGGATGTCATAGCCAATTTATTCTATACATATGTTGTCACTAAGACTAGCTGCAAAAGCATGGAACAGCCAGCCGTACACCCTTGGCATTTTGATTTTGGGGCCTCCCCAATTCTGGAAGGTTGGAATATGCAACTCAGTCAGAAATTAGCTCAGCATGCCAATGTATTTTTCTCTGCACAAATGGAATGTGGTACTGGCTAAAGGGGCGGGGAACATCATATCAGACTTAGAGATCCAAAACCTTTCTGAAAGAGAACTCGTCAAGTGGCTCCAACTGATTGGTCCAGAGGTGTCCAGAGACACCTTCAGGAATTGCTGGCCACTGGAGTCATTAAAGAGTCTTGCAGTCTGTACGTATCACCTATAATGGTAGCCAGGAAGTAGAATGGGGCCAACCGAATGTGTGTCGATTATCGAACTCTGAATAATAGAACTATTCCAGATCAGTACACCATACCCTGTATAGATGATGCATTAGACTGTTTGGCTGGAATCAAGTAGCTTTCAGTCCAATACCTTTGCAGTGGCTTCAACCAAATTGCAATGGCTGAAGAGGATAAGGGAAATACTTCTTTTATTTGTCCTTTAGGATTTTACCAATTTGAATGTGTGCCCCAAGGCATTATTGTGGCGCCAGCCACATTTCAAAGACTCATGGAGCAGGCGATGTGAGGCATGAATCTGTTGCAAGTACTTCTTTATCTGGATGAAGTGATTATGTTTGGTAAAACACTAGAGGAACATGAGGAGCACCTTTTGAAAGTCCTTGATCGATTGGGAGTATTGGGGGTTTAAAGGTGTCCATTGAAAATTTGGCAGTTTTGTCAAACCCAAGTAAAGTATGTTGGACATATAGACTCTGAAAAAGGAATAGCTACTGATCCAGAAAACACTGAAACATTTGCTAACTGGAAACAACTGACTGGCTTGAAGGCACTTGGACACTTTTTTAAGATTGTGTGGGTATTATCGCAGGTTTATAAAAGACTATTCATCCAGTGTTAGACCCTTACCTGAGATTATTAAAGGGTATCCACCTACTCAGCAAAGGAGAAAGTGCGCTCAAGACAAAGTCAGAAATGTACTGATGCTTTCCAACAGATCGTCCACTGCCTTACTAATGCACCTGTACTTGCCTTTGCATACAGTACTAAACAGTATGTTTTGCATGATGATACTAGTTATAACGGACTAGAAGCAGTGTTAAATTAGGAATATCCTGAAGGATACAGACCAGTAGCTTTTGCAAGCAGGAAGTTGAAAGCATCTGAACAACATTACTCTGCACATCAGCTTGAATTTTTGGCGCTTATATTGTGGCCAAATTAAATGACTACTTGTATGGAGCTCAGTTTACAGTAATGACTGATAACAACCTTTTATCATATGTATTAACTACTTGCATCTATTTCATTTCTTTTTTGACCATGAGGATATTAGCATATATGGTTATATGTGTTTGTTGTTGGGAATAATATTATAAAGTGTATTTAAATGCAGGTAAAATTCCGTTACAATGAATATCTTTACAACGTAATTTTCATTACAACAAAGTATTTTAATGGTCCCGACAGTTTCCCCATATGACACGAGTCTATAGAAATATATGAATGAATCATCCACAGAGCAGTTAGTTCTGTGGTTGTGCACAATGATCCCCACACAGAAACATTTTTTTTCTTTCTTCAAACTTTCCTCGTACTATTTTTTGCTGTTTTTGTTTTCGATGATTTTCAGTGATACCTTTTGCTAATTGCTCATCAACATTTGAAAAACATCCATTGGAATTTAACTCATTGTCACCCTCCTATAGAAACAGCAGACGCGAAAAAACAACAACAGTTCATATTAGAAAAAAAAAATAAAATTTTTTACGGCTCTCAGTTCTGGCAAAAAGAAAAAAGGCATTGCCAGTGAATTCAGAATTTCACCTTAGACACTGTCAACTTTCTTGAAAGATCTAGCAAAAAAAGAAGAAAAATCTTGGGGTTGCAAACGTATGCAAACTACTGCATTTGAAGACGTTGAAAAAGCAGTTTTTTATGTGGTTCAGTGATGCTCGTTCAAGAAACATTCTTATTAATGTGGCACTCATTCAAGAAAATGTGAGGTTTCCAAACTCTCTTGGGACCTCCCCCAACTAGACAACATGCAGAAGAGCATCCCGAAATG
Organism: Erpetoichthys calabaricus; assembly: GCF_900747795.2. NCBI lineage: Eukaryota > Metazoa > Chordata > Cladistia > Polypteriformes > Polypteridae > Erpetoichthys > Erpetoichthys calabaricus. The sequence continues at coordinate 133,392,066 of NC_041401.2, read as the reverse complement.
TAATCACTGCGTCTGTGGAAGACTGTTTATCCATTGCCAGGGCAACAGCAAGCTCACAGCTCTGCTGCGGCTAGCCCCCAAAACAAACAGAAAAGATCTTGATGAGTGATGCAAGGAACATTGTAAATGCAGGGAACAGTATCACTTGGCCACTAACCTAGCTACAACCCTGCCTGACTGCTGTATCTGTGTATAGGAGAGTGGCAGATCACACTACAATAAATAACCATGCTGTTCCTGTTTCAAGCTGAATAAAGCTGGTTTTGCTAAAGTTCTGAGACTCAGCCTCATATTTTGGGGTGCAAGACAAGGACTTACAGTGCAACCACAATCTTATAGGATTTGCTTCTGTGGCACTTCACTGCAGTGCTGTGAGCCTGCTGTTGCCCTGCCCTGGCAACGGACAAACAATCTTCCACAGACACGGCAACCGCCCTTTGGGACATACTTCTGTATGTCGTTCCTGTTGGGTGGGGGGATCCCAAAAGAGTTCAGAAACCTCACAATATGAAAAAGAAGAAAAGGATGATTCGACTTCTGATTGATAACTGCGCTGCCCACAACATGCTTCCAAATTTAGGTGATGTTCGTGTTGAATTCCTCCCACCCAATTGCACAGCAATGCTTTAGCCATTTGATTTGGGCATCATTCGCACCCTGAAAGTGTATTATCTCAAGGAAATGCTGAGAAAAATTCTTGTCAGCATAACTTGTAGACAGGAGGAGATTAAAATTAATGCAAAAGAAGCTATTGAAATTGATTGCAAACACATGGACGCAAATTAATGTTAACCCTGCATTAATGCTATTTTACTGAAAGTAAAAATTTCCAATATTGAATAAACTTTCAGCTATTAAGTATAGTGAAACTGAACAGTTCATATATATATATATATATATATATATATATATATATATATATATATACAGTGGTGTGAAAAACTATTTGCCCCCTTCCTGATTTCTTATTCTTTTGCATGTTTGTCACACAAAATGTTTCTGATCATCAAACACATTTAAGCATTAGTCAAATATAACACAAGTAAACACAAAATGCAGTTTGTAAATGGTGGTTTTTATTATTTAGGGAGAAAAAAAAATCCAAACCTACATGGCCCTGTGTGAAAAAGTAATTGCCCCCTGAACCTAATAACTGGTTGGGCCACCCTTAGCAGCAATAACTGCAATCAAGCGTTTGCGATAACTTGCAATGAGTCTTTTACAGCGCTCTGGAGGAATTTTGGCCCACTCATCTTTGCAAAATTGTTGTAATTCAGCTTTATTTGAGGGTTTTCTAGCATGAACCGCCTTTTTAAGGTCATGCCATAGCATCTCAATTGGATTCAGGTCAGGACTTTGACTAGGCCACTCCAAAGTCTTCATTTTGTTTTTCTTCAGCCATTCAGAGGTGGATTTGCTGGTGTGTTTTGGGTCATTGTCCTGTTGCAGCACCCAAGATCGCTTCAGCTTGAGTTGACGAACAGATGGCCGGACATTCTCCTTCAGGATTTTTTGGTAGACAGTAGAATTCATGGTTCCATCTATCACAGCAAGCCTTCCAGGTCCTGAAGCAGCAAAACAACCCCAGACCATCACACTACCACCACCATATTTTACTGTTGGTATGATGTTCTTTTTCTGAAATGCTGTGTTCCTTTTACGCCAGATGTAACGGGACATTTGCCTTCCAAAAAGTTCAACTTTTGACTCATCAGTCCACAAGGTATTTTCCCAAACGTCTTGGCAATCATTGAGATGTTTCTTAGCAAAATTGAGACGAGCCCTAATGTTCTTTTTGCTTAACAGTGGTTTGCGTCTTGGAAATCTGCCATGCAGGCCGTTTTTGCCCAGTCTCTTTCTTATGGTGGAGTCGTGAACACTGACCTTAATTGAGGCAAGTGAGGCCTGCAGTTCTTTAGACGTTGTCCTGGGGTCTTTTGTGACCTCTCGGATGAGTCGTCTCTGCGCTCTTGGGGTAATTTTGGTCGGCCGGCCACTCCTGGGAAGGTTCACCACTGTTCCATGTTTTTGACATTTGTGGATAATGGCTCTCACTGTGGTTCGCTGGAGTCCCAAAGCTTTAGAAATGGCTTTATAACCTTTACCAGACTGATAGATCTCAATTACTTCTGTTCTCATTTGTTCCTGAATTTCTTTGGATCTTGGCATGATGTCTAGCTTTTGAGGTGCTTTTGGTCTACTTCTCTGTGTCAGGCAGCTCCTATTTAAGTGATTTCTTGATTGAAACAGGTGTGGCAGTAATCAGGCCTGGGGGTGGCTACGGAAATTGAACTCAGGTGTGATACACCACAGTTAGGTTATTTTTTAACAAGGGGGCAATTACTTTTTCACACAGGGCCATGTAGGTTTGGATTTTTTTTCTCCCTAAATAATAAAAACCATCATTTAAAAACTGCATTCTGTGTTTACTTGTGTTATATTTGACTAATGGTTAAATGCGTTTGATGATCAGAAACATTTTGTGTGACAAACATGCAAAAGAATAAGAAATCAGGAAGGGGGCAAATAGTTTTTCACACCACTGTATATATATATATATACTGTATTTGATTGCCCAGACCTCTGTGACTATGACTGGGCTCTTTGCATTCAGGAATGTTCAGGCATCAACAGGCTATAAGTACAATCGCCACATGCAATACACATAATAACATATTAAAAAGTTGTAAAGACAGCTAGACTAAAACATTCAAAATGAAACAGTGGTGCATTTAACAATTGGAAATCAATAAAAGCACAGTTTTTTCCTTAGGTATCTAGATAGATAGATAGATAGATAGATAGATAGATAGATAGATAGATACTTTATTAATCCCAATGGGAAATTCACATTCTCCAGCAGCAGCATACTGATACAATAAACAATATTAAATTATAGATTGATAATAATGCAGGTAAAAAACAGACAATAACTTTGTATAATGTTAAATGTTAACGTTTACCCCCCCCGGGTGGAATTGAAGAGTCGCATAGTTTTGGGGAGGAACGGTCTCCTCAATCTGTCAGTGGAGCAGGACAGTGACAACAGTCTGTCACTGAAGCTGCTCCTCTGTCTGGAGATGACACTGTTTAGTGGATGCAGTGGATTCTCCATAATTGATAGGAGCCTGCTGAGCGCCTGTCGTTCTGCCACAGATGTTAAACTGTCCTTCTCCATGCCAACAATAGAGCCTGCCGTCCTCACCAGTTTGTCCAGGCGTGAGGCGTCTTTCTTCTTAATGCTGCCTCCCCAGCACACCACCGCGTAGAAGAGGGCGCTCGGCACAACTGTCTGATAGAACATCTGCAGCATCTTATTGCAGATGTTGAAGGACGCCAGCCTTCTAAGGAAGTATAGTCGGCTCTGTCCTTTCTTGCACAGAGCATCAGTATTGGCAATCCAGTCTAATTTATCATTCAGCTGCACTCCCAGATATTTATAAGTCTGCACCATCTGCACACAGTCACCTCTGATGATCACGGGGTCCATGAGGGGTCTGGGCCTCCTAAAATCCACCACCAGCTCTTTGGTTTTGCTGGTGTTCAGTTGTAGGTGGTTTGAGTTGCACCATTTAACAAAGTCATTGATTAGGTCCCTAAACTCCTCCTCCAGCCCACTCCTGATGCAGCCCACGATAGCAGTGTCATCAGCGAACTTTTGCACGTGGCAGGACTCCGAGTTAATAATAAATAATAATTCATTACATTTATATAGCGCTTTTCTCAGTACTCAAAGCGCCATCCACACAGGGAGGAACCGGGAAACGAACCCACAATCTTCCACAGTCTCCTTACTGCAAGGCAGCAGCGCTACCACTGCACCACCTGTGAGTTGTATTGGAAGTCCGATGTATATAGGCTGAACAGGACCGGAGAAAGTACAGTCCCCTGTGGCACTCCTGTGTTGCTGACCACAATGTCAGACGTGCAGTTCCCAAGACGCACATACTGAGATCTGTCTTTAAGATAGTCCACAATCCATGCCACCAGGTATGAATCAACTCCCATCTCTGTCAGCTTGTCCCTAAGCAGCAGAGGTTGGATTGTGTTGAAGGCGCTAGAGAAGTCTAGAAACATAATTCTTACAGCACCACTGCCTCTGTCTAAGTGAGAGAGGGATCGGTGTAGCATATAGATGATGGCGTCCTCCGCTCCCACCTTCTCCTGATATGCAAACTGCAGAGGGTCAAGGGCGTGTTGAACCTGTGGCCTAAGGTGGTGAAGCAGCAGCCTCTCCATGGTCTTCATCACATGTGATGTCAGAGCAACAGGCCGGAAGTCATTCAGCTCACTAGGACGTGATACCTTTTGGACTGGGGTGATGCAAGATGTTTTCCAAAGCCTCGGGACTCTCCCCTGTTCCAGGCTCAGGTTGAAGATGCGCTGTGGAGGACCCCCCAGCTCCAATGCACAGACCTTCAGCAGTCGTGGCGATACTCCATCTGGACCCGCTGCTTTGCTGGCACAAAGTCTCCTCAGCTCTCTGCTCACCTGCGCTGTTGTAATTATGGGCACCATTAATAAAAGCTTTCTTGTAAAATAATAAAACCAAACATCCTGATTAGCAAAAGATAGGACTGAGATACAGTAAAATTCACTGTGCATATTTTAATTGGACATGACAGGCCAGTTTTTCTGTGACATAGCAAAGTTATGATTTACTTTATAATGAGTTTGTATTGCTACATGGCATGAAATAAGCATTTTACATTCATGCACTGTAATTTCAAACAATGTTTATTTAAATATCTTGACTGCAACAAATATAAAAGTGAAGGTTTTAAGAAAGGATTCCTTAGTCGCTGTTCTAGTGGTTTTTAGTGTGTGAAATAAAAGACTGAACACACAACGAAGGTTGTGGACAGCCACCCATGTACTTTCCCTGGCTGCAAAAGTGCTTAAGTTAAAGTGGTTGTGCATAGGTTTAAGTCCAAAGTAGAATTTTCTTGGTAGGGATGATGGTGAGTTTATAAGGTGACTCATGGGAAGTGATATTATCGGGGCAGGACAGGAAGTAACGTCCTCGGGACCAAGACAAGGAGAATTTCCCATGTCTAGTCTGTCAAGAGAAAAGAGAGAGATTCAGTGCAACCCGGCAAGGGAGCAGCAGCAAGCCAGCAGCTGATCGAGCAAAGAGGAGTTAAAAAAAACAACTGTTATTTGATTCCCTTTGTATCACCGTTAAAGAGGGGTTTCGGAGGAGCAACCGCATCTCCTTGGGGTGCATTCAGCCCCCCTCTTTACAATGGCACATAGTGATTGCAGGGGGGGGGGCGGTAGGGGTAGGCGAATGAAGTGCAGATAATGCAGCTTGGCAGCAAAAGGAAGTTGATTGAATAACAGAGTGGCAGAGAAACTTGAAAGTTCAAGTTCAGAAAGTTGCAAAATGTCCGAAATAAATAAGAGTTGGTCAGATATCAAAGTCGACATGAAAACATGGCGAGTCATAGCCCACCGTCTGAGTGTCATTTAAAAGCATATTAGGGTACAGAGAAAAGAAAAACAAAATAGGGACACAGTTGAAAAAAATGTCCAAAAGTCAACTTTAATCTCGAAATTTCCACTTTAATCATGTACTTTATTTTGTCATCAAAGTAGAATGTCATAAACTTCATCTTAAAATCATTTAATTTACAAGTTTCTAAGATCCCATCGTAACTAAAGTAGCACGTTAAATGCTTCTTTCTATGTATTCTTTTATGTGCTCTATGTATGTGAATCACTATGTGCTTCATAAACAGGCTTTCTCTTCCGCCAACAGGACACAGAGTACATTACATTCATGATATTACAGCTCTTTGAACAATTTAAATATTAAGATGTATACTTGATATCATTTTCATAATGAATTAAAGCATGTATTAAACATGGGGACATGATGCCACAGTATTAGCGATGAGCTGGCACCCTGTCTCGAGATTGTTCCTACCTCCCGCAAGATGCTTGCTGCGCTGTATGCGACCTTTGATGAAATAATTTATTGCAGCAGTACTGTCTCTCTCAAACGTACCATAGTAACCTCCTATTCCTGTCCTTCCTTTTCTTTTCCAAGTAACCAATCACCACACAATCAGCTCTGTAATAGATGCTAAGCCATCTGTAAGCTTAGAACGCTGATTCTTCAAAACTTTTATGAAACATTGAAATATCTTCATAGTACATGTTTAATTATTGCATCCATCTATCCATCCAGGGTCACGCCAATCCCAGAGAGCGCGAGGTAGGAACAATCCCTGAATGGGGAGCCAGCTCATTGCTAGCAATGCACCACAGTGTCCTCACGTTTAATTATTAACAATACTGTATACATTATTTTAATTAAATTTAAAACTTATCTGTATAATGTAATAAACATGCTTTACTGTATTTCATCTTAAAAATATCAAGAGCTCCAAGAAGATAGCGCTAGGAAATCTAAATTGACTTAGAAGCCAGTAGTCATTATATGTAAATACGCGCTTTATAAAGTGACTCAGGTTGTGCAATATTATAACTGTAGTGCCTGTTTACAGTGAGGTGATTGTACTTATAAGTACAAACAGTTATACCAGGAGCAATTGAAGGACTGATTGAGAGCATTTAGAGCACTTGGGATGAAACTGTTTCTGAACTGCAACGTCCCTACAGGAAAGGCTCTGAAGCATTTGCCGTATGGGAACTGTTCAAATAGGCAGCGTGTGCAAGATGCTGTATACCGATAATCCGATCAGCTGCTGTACAGCTGTGATTCCACACTTAGATACAGTGGCTTAAATACTCAGTGGTGCACTGGGAATAACAACACTAAAACAGTGATGGTATTTATAATAGTTTGGCCATTCAGTGCACCATTATATGGTTACGGGTTGATTACAATGAGATGCCTTAAACTAATAAGCGATATGTGGTTAATTTCACTGCATTTGATAAAGCTGCGTCAGGGATGTGAGTGCCAACAGTTTGCAAAACCGAGCAGAGAACTTGCATATGCAAGGGATTGCGCTAGCGTGAAAAAGTGCGTGGCTTTACGCCAAGTTTAGTTTTTATACATCTCGATGTGAGCGTGGAAATGGCAGTATGCAACATTTTTGTGCGTACGCACCGTTTATACATGATGGCCCTAGTGTTCCAAAACTTCTCATACTATTCTTGCCCCAGAAGACGTCCCCATAATAGTCTTCTTCCCGATAAACCTTCTAATAACAATATTTTTGCTGGCAGGACATATTTGCCACCTGGCAATAAGTATCATCTGATTACCCCTCCCTTCAGTATCACAGCCCAATCTTGAGCTGTTAAGATCGATGGCCTTTCAGTTGTTAATCAATTCTTAACAATTCAATACTTAACAATTAAGTTGAGATCAGAAGGGCCCATGTATGAAAACTGGACTGCCTAATTTTAAATTCAATAAATGATTACTTGTTGCACTAGCATCCTGTAAGGCTAAGGCTAACATAATAGGCAACTGTGCCAGTGAGCGGCAGCACACAGCTTCACTGATAAGGGCCAAGCCGTGAACAACCTTGACACAGTGCTTCATGCTTGAAAGAAGGAAAAAGACAAGCCTTTAACAATTGCTTCTTTAAGCTCACTCATATGTGCTACTATATCTTATTATTATCATTAAGCTGTATAAAGAAACATTGCCATATAAACTTAAATGCTACTGTAAAATATGCACATGCATGCTAATATAAAAGCCCATGAACGCAGACAGCAGCACTGTTAAGTCATGGCACACAGCTGCACAGTGGTCTGACAGAGGCCAAGCTACTGCATATGTCATGGCAAATGTACAGGAAAAAGTCCCCCAACTTTCAATAATCAACTCTTAAGCCCCTATAGAGTTCAAACTAACTAATATCATAATACATTGTATTTTAATTTTATTGCCTAAGGTATTGATGAACTCTAATGCTTCTAAATGCCGTTTAATTGCTTATATGTTTTATACGCTAGCTTAAGAGCTTGCCCTTTACTCACACAGGCAAAGGCCTTGCATGCAGTTTGTTTGGTCTTCTATCAGTAAAAAAAGCTCTGCTTCTGCATTTTTCAAAACAAAGTTTGCCTGCTTGCTTCCTCAGAGAACATGATGACCTTGTCTCACAGCTCGACTTACAGAAACTCAAAAAAACCAAGTAAAAAGGACAGGCAGGCCTGTCTAACAAAATAAATGGTGTCCTTTAAAAGTTGTTTCAGGCCTAGATTTTTCATAGCTAAGAACACAAAAAACTAATAATGCAGCGTATTGATCCATACAAGATTCCCAGTCCCAGCACATGAAAAGCATCCCCATAGCAAGATGCAGCCACCATGTTATTTCACTATAGGTGTGGTATCTCTTGAGGCATAGGCAGTGTTAATTTTATGCCACACAACTCTTTGGAGTCTGGTCCAAAAGTTCAATTTTGGTCTTATCTGATCATAAAATATTCTCCAGCATCTTAATTGGGTCTTCTCATGCTTTGTATCAAATGCCATTCATGCTTTCATTTGGACCTTCTTAAGCAATGGCATTTTCTTGCTACCCTCTCACAAAGGCCTGTTTTATGCAGAGCTCTTGAATTTGTAGACCCATGCTCAATTGTTTAAGCTTCAGCTGAAAAGCATTCCAGAATTCTAAGAGTGATGCTTAGATTTTTAGTAGCCTGTTTCACCAGTCAACATCTTGCTCAGATGTTTAGTTTTGAGGGATGGCCTGAGCTAGTAAGAGTCTCTGTGCTGTGATGAATCTTCCACTTTCTGATGATCATTCCAACAGTTCTTAACGGGACATTCATTCCCTTCAGTATTCTTTGTAGCCATTTCCTGCCTTGTACATTTGAATGACTTTGTTTTTTACTTCAACAAGTCTTCATTTTTGCAGTGATTACACTGCACAACAATTATTTGAAATGTCTTGCTTACTGAAAAGTTTTTGCTGATTGTGACAGGTACCTACTGGGTATGCACAAATATAGTCTTGGTTTTACTGCATCACGTAGGAACTCTGCGATCTAGACATTTATATGTTTACTGACAATAATGCCTTTAGTCACATTTATGTTTCGCATAAGCTATTAAATTCAACAGAATTAAGAGTGTTTTGCTCCTGATTTTCTTTTGTATACAATGTCTGGTGCATCACGCTGCAGTGTTCAACAGTAGTCAGCAAGCATTGACGGATTTCAGTTGCCCTGGTATCGTTTCTCCATCGTAGCAATGTCTTGGTGAAACCTTTCACCGTGTTCGTCACTGACAGCACCGAGAAGTCCAAGTGTGAGTGGAGGAATTGAATCTTGAGTGACATGTTGCACTTCATTGTCCTGTATGCTTTGAGAAGTTTGTCTACCAACTGAATGTAGTTTGGGGCTCTGTAATTGCCCAGAAAAATGTCAACGTCTTTGAAGGCTTCCCATGCAATTTTTTCCGGCCCAACTAACAGACATGTCTGATCTGGGGGCCAATGAAAATGCCCTCTTTGATCTTGGCATCAGTTATTCTTGGGCACATCTGTCTTAAATAACGAAAACCTTCGCTTTCCTTGTTTCGTGCTCTCACGAAATTCTTCATGAGTCCCAGTTATATGTGAAGAGGAGGCAAAAATATCTTTGCTTGGTCGACAAGTGATTCATGTGCCACATTTTTCTGTCCTGGAACTAACTTTTTACGGAGTGGCCAGTTCTGTCGAGAATAGTGCAACTCTTTGGCACGGCTGTCCCATTCACAGATGAAACAACAGTACCTTGTATAGCTGAGCTGCAGTCCTAGTAACAGAGCAATGACTTTAATATCTCCACAGATATTCCAGTTGTACCTGCTTTTCTGGACGTGCTTCAGCAACAGTTCCATATTCTCATATGTTTCTTGCATAGCCAACAGGTACTGAAGGATAAACGTTGCCATTGTGTAGCAGAACAGCTTTCAGGCTTAACATTGACGAATCAATGAAGAGATGCCACTCTTCCAGGTTGTGATCACAACCCAAGGCTGAGAACATTTCAATGTCACAACAGAAACAGAGACTGTTGACTTGTGCAAAAAATTTGGTTATATCATGATGTCGGCCTCGAAACACAGAAATTTTCGTACCTGGTGACAGCAAACACCATTCTTGCAGTCTCGAACCCAGCAGCTTGGCTTTTGCTTTTGACAGACCCAAATCTCTGACCAAATCGTTCAGTTTGGACTGTGTTATCAGATGTGGGTCGCCTGATGAGCACGGTCCAAAGTCTGGGTCAATGTCACTGTCAGTACCTGCATTGCAGTTTCTTCATCTGGTTTGTCTAAGGTCCAGTCCTCTGGTGGTTTTGGAATTGGAAGACTGTCATCATGTGGCACGGGTCTCATTGCTGATGGCAGATTAGGATATTCAATTAACTTCTTGTTTTTGGCAGAGAAACCAGTAACAGTCCGTCACATTGTCTTTCTGTTCTCGCCATATCATCAGAACAGCAAACGGCATCGTCTTTCGAGTGCCTCTGAGCCAGGCTCTCAGAATGACAACACATGTTGCATAGCAAATGTGAGGTGCCCATTCCTCGTCTTGATCACCAATTTTGCAGCCGAAATACAGATGATAAACTTTCTTCACAAGAACAGTCATCCAATGTCTCTAAGGCGCAAGTGTATATTTGCCACGGATATAGCAGAATAATGTATCGCGGCTGTTACGACATTGATGAGACATATCGCCCGACACCAAAACGTCTATAGCATCAAGCTTACTTACTGTTATATTGCTACAGATACTATACTTTACATACACACTGACTATCTATATTAACCAAATGAGCAGGATCGGTGTATGCAAGTCACCTTTATAGCATGCTGAGACAGCATCAAGCTCATTCAGACCTGCCCAGGCATGCCCAGGATGTCAACCACCACAGAACAGCTTCCAACCTTGCCTGATTCCATGCCTGGACATTCCCAGGCTGCACAAACTTTTTTCATGTTATAGTACATTATAGTAGAGAACTCTATGGCATTGGAATGCATGGACCCATTTTGGCATCATTTCAATTTTCACTGTTGTGGCAGTAGATAGGAGTACCTACTGTGGCCTGTTTCACCTTAGGGCCAGGCAATTATTTTACTTGAAGACCTTTGTTATAGCTCAATCTCCGGGTTCAAACACATGTGCTGTTTGTTATCCAATGAGCTAAGAAAAGCAGCATTTAGCTGATGGTATAGATAGATAGATAGATAGATAGATAGATAGATAGATAGATAGATAGATAGATAGATAGATAGATAGATAGATAGATAGATAGATAGATACTTTATTCATCCCGAGGGAAATTTAAGAGTTTTTCTCTTTGTTAATCAGTATTGTAGCATTTGATGTTAGTCAGTACTGTAACATTTGATAAAGGAGGAGAAGATGGTGAATGCTACGTTGGTCCTCAGTCTGCATTAACCCATAAGTTGTTTACTACTTTAACCAGTGCAGTTTCTGTACTGTGATTTGTTATAAAACCCGACTGAAACTTATCAAGAATAGCATGTTTATTCAAGTGATCATTTGGCTGTGTAATGACTGCCTTTTCTAGAATTTTACTAAAGAAAGGCAGGTTAGAAATTGGTCTACAATTATCAAAAACAGAGGAGTCGAGATTATTTTTCTTGAGCAGGGGTTTAACAACAGCAGTCTTAAGACAGTCTGGGAAGACCCCCGTATCTAATGATGAATTTACTATGTCAAGCACACTATCAATTATCATGTTGGATACTTCTTTGGAAAAGCTTGTTGGTATTGGGTCAAGGACGCAGGAGGAGGGTTTCAATTGAGAAATTCACTTAAAATGGAATACCAGGGTTTAATAGGATCAGTACTGAGGGAAAGTACTATATTATTTCTAATATGATTAATTTTGTGATAAAAAAATATACCAAAAGCCTCACAAGATAAACCACAAAATCACATGCTATAGACTTTATCTCCTTCATTCTAAGTGAGTTAGCCAATCCCTCTTGAACCTTCTCCATTTCTTATGTAGAATATGTTTAGCATGTATAACTGTTTAGGCTGAAAACACCGCATGTGGGTACGTACACAGCCTACCTTGCCTTGTCATGTCCATTCTCCTAACCCCCCTGTAGCCCCCAATCAGCCCCTCCACCCCGTGCTGCAGCCCTCCGTTCTCCTAACCCTGAGGCTAACCCCAATCTGGGCTTTGAACTCAACCTGGCCCAGGAGACTGAGGACCCCCCTGCGGCTCCAAATCAGCCCTTGCCCAGGGGAGAACTGAGAGGCCTGGGCAAATCTCTGACCTTAGAAGTTTCTCTCTTTCTCCCTTAGCGGGGGCTTATTCCACTGGTTCCTCTAACGGAGCCATTGAGGGCCCTGGCAACAAACCTTCACCTCACCCTGCTCTGCTAAGTCTGAAAGGCGCCCTGGTACACTTCACAGAAGTGTGGTCCCAGCTGATATGTTTCTACATATTACTAGTTCTGCTGCAGTCAGGCATTGGGACGTAGACCAGAACTCCAGAGGGACTGCAGCCAGCCTCACCGTGCCTGGGAGGAAACTGAAAAGCCTGGGCAAAATCCACCTCTGCTCAGCACCCCTCCTGGTCACCCCCTCATGGTCAGGACTTTTTTGGGTGGTCCCAAAAAACACTGACCCAGTGTCCAAAGGGCAGTTTCATGGATGGACACAGGTCTCCTAGGGCAGGAGGTAGGTACACTCCCGGGGAATGAGTGAGAAAGAAAGAGCATGGATCCTATCCCTGCCCTGCAGGGCACCTGGGTGCTGCCTTTTTGGAACAGCCCTTGAAACCCCTCAGGGGCCCCGTTCCCGACCTCGCGATGGGCCTGGTGCGTTCTGACTGCCTGCCTACCTGATTGATCCTGCCAGTAACATAGGCTTGTCTCAAAGATTAACCCATGCATGTCTTAAGTGCACACGGAAGTGACATTGAAACTGCGAATGGCTCATTACAACAGTTACGGTCCTTTTGATCACTCCACATTACTTGGAAATATTGGTAATTCTACAGCTAATACATGCAAGCAAGCACTAACTCCTTTCCTGGAGGAATGCGTGCATTTATCAAACGAAAAATCCACCCAGTGCCTTGTGCCCGGCCAGCTTTGGTAAGCTCTAGATAACCTCGGGCATTCCCCCTGTGACAACAATGACTCATTCGAATGTCTGCAATATCAACTGTTGATGGTAGTTTCTGTGCACACCATTGTAATCATGGGTAACAGGGAGTCATGTTTTGATTCTGGAGAGGGAGCCTGGGAAACAGCTACTACATTCAAGGAAGACAGCAGGTTTGCAAATTACCCACTTCCGGCACGAGCAGACAGAGGCCCTGTAATTAGAATGAGCGTACTTTACCACTAGAATTACTGAAACCTACGAAAAAACTTCCAGCCCACCTTAAATCCTTTCTCATCTCTCCATCAGTGCCTTTTGTGTTGTAAATGTGTCGATCAGCACAAGCAGGAAGCAGCCTGCTATCCCATCTCCCCACCCTCCGCCGCAGCTCAATTCGTAAAGAAGGTTCTCAGTGCTCAGAGTTTATCTTGGAGTGAAGTACTTGCAGTTGTAGAGGGTAAATAATAGATAGTCATTTGGAATACATGCATTTCATGTGTGTTCCATGTCTACAACGATCTATGTAAACACATCGCTTAAACAGAAACGTTTTCCATGTTTTAGTAATAATTGACAAAATGTAGACATGAAGTGTATACTGTAATGTGTGAAGACTGAAGTATAACAAAAAAAATGCATTTTTATTCAAGAATTTAACTGAAGAAAAAGAAGTTGCCTTGGGGTAAGTCAATGATATGGCGCCCCCGAGCAGCCATGAGTCAAGGTAATTCTTGGTAGCAAAAACCAATCAGATTGCTTTCTGCTACCAAGATTCTACCAAGAATTGAAAGCTCTGGCCAATCGCCGCCCGTATCGGCTAACAGGAATTGACCATTCACAACCCATTTCGGCTACCAAGAATTGGCCAATGACGGCTCGGTTGGCAACCAAGAATTGGCGAATCATGGCTCGTGTTAGCTACCAAAACTCGAAAAGGGCGGGCCAGCCTCTTGTCAGTTAATGTATTCTGCAAAAGCTTGTTCGAGTCGGCACAAAGACGCTTTGCGATTTGCATTTCATTTTGAACTTTCTAAAAATGTTACTCACAAGTGTTAGTTTGTGCTGATATAGTTACATCCACGTACACATTTTTTGAATGATTTTTAACCATTCTTAGTGCAGTTTATTACATTTATTAAATATGTGTGCAAAACGTGTAAAGACAGATATAATAATGTATAAATATAATAAACATTGAATTGTATAATCAAAGTTTCATTTTTTATACTTAACACTAATTTCACAAATCGTTCATATCAGTGCTAATGCAGAATAATAATAATTATAGTTATACAGTAATCCCTCACCTATCACGGGGGTTACGTTCCAGAGCCCCCCGCGATAGGTGAAAATCCGCGAAGTAGCAACCTATATTTATTTTATTATTTATACATATTTTAAGGCTTTATAAACCCTTCCCACACTCTTATAAACCTTTCTCACTCTCTTGTTAACCTTTCCCATGCTCTTATAAACACATCCTATGCTCTTAAACACTTTCTGCATTCTTAAACACCGCAGACCAACACTGCACACTGCACGCAGCGATCAGACGTCAATGTGTCTGCACTCGCTTTGTGAAGGGGGGCAGCTGAACTCTGAGCAGAGCAGAAATGGACTTTGTGCTGCTTCTGCCAAAATTCCTGCTTGTCGCTCTGCGCGATCGGAAGGAGGAGGAGGAGTGTGTGTGTGTGGGGGTGTGAGGGCTGAACGCACGTTCGCTCAAACCCCCCTCCCCGGAGGCGCAGTAGCTCCTGCCACTTCGCATTGTCAAGGGGCTGTGGAGCTGAATGAATGCTAAGGAGAAGTGGACTTTGTGCTGGCTTTGTGCTGCTTGTCGCTCTGCGTGTCAATAATTTAAAAGCCTGTACATCACCAATTTTCCTGTCTCACTGTCTTGTCTTGCATGAAGTTAAAATGTTTTATAATAGTGAGATGTTACTCATATCCTTAGCCCGACATCCACATATCATATGTGTTAACAAAGTGTGTTTTATAAGTTTACATGTGTTTAAAGCATGTGGGATGGGTATTTTCACGGTGGCACAGTGGGTAGCGCTGCTGCCTCGCAGTTGGGAGATCTGGGGACCTGGGTTCGATTCCCGGGTCCTCCCTGCGTGGAGTCTGCATGTTCTCCCCGTGTCTGCGTGGGTTTCCTCCGGGCGCTCCGGTTTCCTCCCACATTCCAAAGACATGCAGGTTAGGTGGATTGGCGATTCTAAATTGGCCCTAGTGTGTGCTTGGTGTGTGGGTGTGTTTGTGTGTGTCCTGTGGTGGGTTGGCACCCTGCCCAGGATTGTTTCCTGCCTTGTGCCCTGTGTTGGCTGGGATTGGCTCCAGCAGACCCCCGTGACCCTGTGTTCAGATTCAGCGGGTTGGATAATGGATGGATGGATGGATGGATGGGTATTTTAAGGCTTAAACTATAAAAATGTTTATTTATATGGTCTTTCTATATTGCGGATTTTCTCCTGTTGCTGATGGGTCTGGAACATAACTTCCGCGATAGGCGGGCAATCACTTGTATTTAAAAACCCGCGAAGTCGTGAATCTGCGAAAAGTGAACCGCGAAGTAGTGAGGGATTACTGTACTCTATATTAACATTGATGTTATAAAATATGCTTATAAAATAAACCTAAACCTAAAATAAACGTCTTTAATACTTAGACGATTCCAATCGTGCTGTAGAACAGCATATATATATATATATATATACAAGATGATCCACTGTGGCAACCCCTAACGGGAGCATGAACAAGAAGATATATCTATACTAATTAATAAAAGGCAAAGCCCTCACTGACTCACTGGCTGACTGACTGACTGACTGACTCACTCATCACTAATTCTCCAACTTCCCGTGTAGGTGGAAGGCTAAAATTTGGCAGGCTGATTCCTTATAGCTTACTTACAAAAGTTAGGCAGGTTTCATTTCGAAATTCAACGCGTAATGGTCATAACTGGAACCTCTTTTTTGACAATATACTGTAATGGACGGCAGCTTGATGGCCGTGGGAGGCGGAGTTGAGTGTCACGTCATCACGCCTCCCACGTAATCACGTGAAAAGACTGTGAATGCAGTAGGGAGAAATGAAGTAAGAGCCGCAAACAGCAAAGAACAAAAAATTCATTAAACAATTGAGAAGGGAGCGAGTGAAGCATACAAGCATCTTCATAAGGGAAACAAAGCACCATGTAAAACGTAAGTTTAAATTAAGTTTATTGAAACGCTCCCGTTAAGGATTGCAATAACATATTCGCGAGATAAAAGAACGCAGTAGGGAGAAATGAAGGAAGAGCCGCAAACAGCGAAGAGCAAAAAATTCATTAAACAATTGAGAAGGGAGCGAAACAATAAGAAGCCAGCGAGTGAAGCATACAAGCATGTTCATAAGGGAAACAAAGCACGGTGTAAAACGTAAGTTTAAATTAAGTTTATAGAAACGCTCCCGCTGCGGATTGCAATAACATATTCGTGAGATAAAAGTTTAATGAGAAGACACAAGGTATAAACGAACCACACGCCGTGGCGCAACGTTAGGGGCAACAGTTTCAACCATTCTATGATCTGCTTCTCGCAACTGAAAGACGGCACATGGCGGATGTTAGCCGACTTGCTGACCGCAACGTTAGGGGCTTCAACTCTGGCGCTGACGATAGAGATTCGATTCCCGAGAGGGGATGCAGTGAGTGTGTATGCCTGATGAGCCCAGAATTAGGGAGAAACACGTGTCGCATACTCTTTGCATTATTTGAAAGTAAACTATTAAAACCATTCTATGATCAGCTTCTGGGAACAGAAAGAGGGCACGTGGCGGATGTAAGGCGACTTCCTGACCAACCACAAGCGTAACCTGGCAGGTAACCACCCATACAGTCAGATTGTGATTCAGAAAACGAATGCCATGAATGTAATTACCACGATCTACATACTGTCAAATAAACGAAACACACGCCATAGCGCGACAGCTGTGAAAAGTGAGGTTCACAAAAAAACAGATCCTTAACAAATTGTTATTGGTATATTTTCGATCCGTTTAAAAAGGTTTTCTTTTCTTCTTAAAAAATTAAAAGCAGTACTTCGCCGCAATGAAGCGCGAGAATTTGGCTATATATATCTGCTTCTCGCAATTAAAAGAGGGCATGTGGCGGATTTTAGACGACTTCATGACCAAACATAAGTGTTACCTGCCAGGTAGGGTTACCACTTTTAATATAAAAAAATAAGGGACGCATACTGCAGCGGGTGCCACATCTCAGTGCCAACAGTTTGCAGACTCTACTTAAAAGACCCGCCCTCCTCACTGGACAGTTAAAAAGACTAATCAAACTAACGATGACATCAAGTATTACCCAATCAAAAGTAGGAAAGGAGGCATCTTCATAAAATGCGTGTGGGATGATTTGCATGAGACGCTGCTTTAAAAAAAATGATAAAAAAAATACGGGACAAATCCCGTCCCGTATTGATTCAAAACGGGACGCACAATTTCATTCTCAAATGCGGGACAATTCCGTATTTTAAAGGACGGGTGGCAACCCTACAGTGCCAGGTAACCACCCATACAATCAGATTGTGATTCAGACTAGGAATGCAATGAATGTAATTACCCCGATCTACATACAAGGCGAAAGTCTTGCAACATTCAAAGATGATGGTTTGGGATAAGTACACCATAGAACATAAAAGAGCTTATGAAGCCTTGAACCGAAAAAAGCAAGATCTCAGAGAAAGTAAAAAAAAAAAAAAAGGAGGTAATGTCGTTTTACTCGCTGTAGATTTTAGTCAGATATTCCCAGTTATTCCACGAGGGAGACCAGCAGATGAACTCAACGCGTGTTTAAAATCCATGCTTCTCCCGTGCTCGGTTATATGTCGCGTGTTCTCGGGTAGGTGCACCAAAAAATGTATACATTTAAGCATGTAATGGGCAAACAAAAAATGAGGTATACCCGAAGGCACTGCAGTAGTACTTAATGTAACTTTACTTCTTAAATGTTAATGTTTTACTGTTTAATAATTTATACGCTTCTTATATGTTGTTCAAATTCTTTTATCAAAATACCAGTGACAGCGCAATGCACGATAACGTGGAGTGAATACACCATACGCATCCGCCCACGGCCGCCCTGGTGTGCGCAGATAGCAGTTGATTCTACAATAAAATAAAATAAAGATAAAAACCCAGGATTGTTTCCTGCCTTGTGCCCTGTGTTGGCTGGGATTGGCTCCAGCAGACCCCCGTGACCCTGTGTTCGGATTCAGCGGGTTGGAAAATGGATGGATGATTAAAAAGAGTAATACAATCATCACCCATAAAGCG